>NC_088417.1:5905840-5908340 GCF_034236695.1 Oncorhynchus nerka
TTGATGGTGATGATGATGTGATGATGTGGTGATGATGATGTGGTGATGATGTGGTGATGATGATGTGATGATGATGATGATGATGATGATGATGATGATGATGATGTGATGTGATGATGATGATGGTGATGATGTGGTGATGATGATGTGATGATGTGGATGATGATGTGGTGATGATGATGTGGTGATGATGTGGTGATGATGTGTGATGTGGTGATGTGGTGATGATGATGTGGTGATGGTGATGATGGTGATGATGTGGTGATGATGTGGTGATGATGATGGTGATGATGATGTGGTGATGTGGTGATGATGATGTGGTGATGTGGTGATGATGATGGTGATGTGGTGATGATGATGGTGATGATGATGTGGTGATGATGATGTGGTGATGTGGTGATGATGATGATGATGTGGTGATGATGATGTGGTGATGTGGTGATGTGGTGATGTGGTGATGATGATGATGATGTGATGATGATGTGATGATGATGTGGTGATGATGTGGTGATGATGATGTGGTGATGATGTGGTGATGATGATGTGATGATGATGTGGTGATGATGATGTGATGATGATGTGGTGATGATGATGTGGTGATGATGATGATGTGGTGATGATGATGTGGTGATGATGTGGTGATGATGTGATGATGATGTGGTGATGATGATGTGGTGATGATGTGGTGATGATGTGGTGATGATGATGTGGTGATGATGATGTGGTGATGATGATGTGGTGATGATGTGGTGATGATGTGGTGATGATGATGTGGTGATGATGATGTGGATGATGTGGTGATGATGATGTGGTGATGATGATGTGGTGATGATGGTGATGATGATGATGATGTGATGATGATGTGGGATGATGGTGATGATGATGTGGTGATGATGATGTGATGATGTGGTGATGATGATGTGGTGATGATGATGTGGTGATGATGTGGTGATGATGATGTGGTGATGATGTGGTGATGATGATGTGGTGATGATGATGTGGTGATGTGGTGATGATGATGTGGTGATGATGATGTGGTGATGATGTGGTGATGATGTGGTGATGATGATGTGATGATGATGTGGTGATGATGATGTGGTGATGATGATGTGGTGATGATGATGATGATGATGATGATGATGATGATGATGTGATGATGATGATGTGGTGATGATGTGATGATGATGTGGTGATGATGTGGTGATGATGTGGTGATGATGTGATGTGATGATGATGATGTGGTGATGTGGTGATGATGATGTGGTGATGATGATGTGTGATGATGATGATGATGATGATGATGTGATGATGATGATGATGTGATGATGATGGTGATGATGATGTGATGATGATGTGGTGATGATGTGGTGATGATGTGGTGATGTGGTGATGATGTGGTGATGTGGTGATGTGATGATGTGGTGATGATGATGATGATGTGATGATGATGTGATGATGATGTGGTGATGATGTGGTGATGATGATGTGGTGATGATGTGGTGATGATGATGATGTGATGATGATGTGGTGATGATGTGGTGATGATGATGTGGTGATGATGTGGTGATGATGATGTGGTGATGATGATGTGGTGATGATGATGTGGTGATGATGATGTGGTGATGATGATGATGATGATGATGATGATGATGATGTGGTGATGATGATGTGATGATGATGTGGTGATGATGATGATGGTGATGATGATGTGGTGATGATGATGTGATGATGATGTGGTGATGATGATGATGATGATGATGATGATGATGGTGATGATGATGTGATGATGATGTGGTGATGATGGTGATGATGATGTGATGTGGTGATGATGATGATGTGGTGATGATGATGTGGTGATGATGATGTGGTGATGATGATGTGGTGATGTGGTGATGATGATGGGTGATGATGGTGATGATGATGTGGTGATGATGTGGTGATGTGGTGATGATGATGTGGTGATGATGATGTGATGATGATGTGGTGATGATGATGTGGTGATGATGATGTGGTGATGATGATGTGGTGATGTGGTGATGATGATGTGGTGATGATGATGTGGTGATGATGTGTGATGTGGTGATGATGATGTGGTGATGTGGTGATGATGATGTGGTGATGATGATGTGGTGATGATGATGTGGTGATGTGGTGATGATGATGTGGTGATGATGATGTGGTGATGTGGTGATGATGATGTGGTGATGATGATGTGATGATGATGTGATGATGATGTCGTGATGATGATGATGATGATGTGGTGATGATGATGTGGTGATGTGGTGATGATGATGTGGTGATGATGATGTGGTGATGTGGTGTGATGATGATGATGTGGTGATGATGATGATGGTGATGATGTGGTGATGATGATGATGATGATGATGATGATGATGTGGTGATGATGATGTGATGATGATGTGGTGATGATGATGTGGTGATGATGTGGTGATGATGTGGTGATGATGATGTGGTGATGATGATGTGGTGATGATGTGGT
>NC_088417.1:5913340-5922471 GCF_034236695.1 Oncorhynchus nerka
CCTCTCTGTTCCCAGGTGATTCTGCTGGGCTAGAGTACTGTTGTCAGCTATCCTCTCTGTCCCCAGGTGAGTCTGCTAGAGTGCTGTTGTCAGCTATCCTCTCTGTTCCCAGGTGATTCTGCTAGAGTATTGTTGTCAGCTATCCTCTCTGTGCCCAGGTGAGTCTGCTAGAGTATTGTTGTCAGCTATCCTCTCTGTTCCCAGGTGAATCTGCTGGGCTAGAGTATTGTTGTCAGCTATCCTCTCTGTCCCCAGGTGAGTCTGCTGGGCTAGAGTGCTGTTGTCCGGTATCCTCTCTGTCCCCAGGTGAGTCTGCTAGAGTATTGTTGTCAGCTATCCTCTCTGTCCCCAAGTGAGTCTGCTAGAGTACTGTTGTCAGCTATCCTCTCTGTTCCCAGGTGAGTCTGCTAGAGTGCTGTTGTCAGCTATCCTCTCTGTTCCCAGGTGAATCTGCTGGGCTAGAGTACTGTTGTCAGCTATCCTCTCTGTCCCCAGGTGAATCTGCTGGGCTAGAGTGCTGTTGTCCGGTATCCTCTCTGTTCCCAGGTGAGTCTGCTGGGCTAGAGTACTGTTGTCAGCTATCCTCTCTGTCCCCAGGTGAGTCTGCTGGGTAGAGTACTGTTGTCAGCTATCCTCTCTGTTCCCAGGTGAGTCTGCTGGGCTAGAGTACTGTTGTCAGCTATCCTCTCTGTTCCCAGGTGAGTCTGCTGGGCTAGAGTACTGTTGTCAGCTATCCTCTCTGTCCCCTGGTGAGTCTGCTGGGCTAGAGTACTGTTGTCAGCTATCCTCTCTGTCCCCAGGTGAATCTGCTGGGCTAGAGTGCTGTTGTCAGCTATCCGTAGACTTCCAATGGCCACGTTTTGTGGATTACCAAATGCAATAACGTTTTTGTATAAAACAACTAATTAACCTGTTAGTCCTATAGGGGCAGTATTTCATTTTTGGATAAAAAGACGTGCCCGTTTTAAGCGCAATATTTTGTCACGAAAAGATGCTCGAATATGCTTGGAATTGATAGCTTTGGAAAGAAGAGAGTCTTACATTTCCAGAAATGCAAAGATTTTCACTGTGAGTCCCTTAGAACAAATGTTTCGGGCAAAACCAAGATGTATGACCGACCAGGAAATGCACAGGATTTCTGAGGCTACGTTTTCCATGATCGCCTTATATGGCTGTGAATGCGACAGGAATGAACGGACTCTTTCTCTTGTTTCCCCAAGGTCTCTGCAGCATTGTGACGTATTTGTAGGCATATCATTGGAAGATTGACCATAAGAGACTACATTTACCAGGTGTCCCGCTAGGTGTCTGCGTGGCAATTGGTTGCAAAAAGTCAGGTCCCGGTATTTTTCCATTCAAATCTCAGAACAAACCAGGCTACAAGGACGGTGTTTTCAATGGAGAGAAATATGACAAACCACCTTCAGGATTGATTCAAACAACGTTTTCCATGTTTCAGTCGATATTCTGGAGTTAATTCGGAAAAAAGTTAGTCATGTAGGTGACTGAATTTTCGGTTAGTTTCGGTAGCCATATGCATAGTAACAAAAGGGAACGATGTGTCCTACACAAGAATCTTTCAGGAAAAACTGGACATCTGCTATGTAACTGAGAGTCTCCTCATTGAAACATCTGAAGTTCTTCAAAGGTAAATTATTTTATTTGATTCCTTGGCTGGTTTTTGTGAATATGTTGCGTGCTAAATGCTAATGCTAACGCTAAGCTAGCTATCACCACTCTTACACAAATTAGTGATTTTCTCTGGTTCTAAAGCATATTTTGAAAATCTGAGACGACAGGATTGTTAAGAAAAGGATAAGCTTGAGAACAGGCATATTTATTTCGTTTCATTTGCGATTTTTAAAAATCGCTAACGTTGCGTTATGCTAATGAGCTTGAGGCTGTAGTAACGATACCGCATGCGGGATGGGGCGGACTAAGAGGTTAAAAACAATAACTTTTTTCAGAACATTTTTGTCATGTTGGTCTTCAAATGTTTTACGAACTTCTGTGCTAACTTAAACATCCAGACAAACGTACACATAGAGATTTATAAGGGATAAAATAAAATAAAATGTCTCACGTCCAGAGTGAATATATTTACATTAATGTAATATCATACAGATGTCTACAAGATTAAAGAATGTTGACAGAATGGCTGTGAGACATGTTGACAGAATGGCTGTGAGACATGAATGGCTGTGAGACATGTTGACAGAATGGCTGTGAGACATGTTGACAGAATGGCTGTGAGACATGTTGACAGAATGGCTGTGAGACACGTTGACAGAATGGCTGTGAGACATGTTGACAGAATGGCTGTGAGACATGTTGACAGAATGGCTGTGAGACACGTTGACAGAATGGCTGTGAGACATGTTGACAGAATGGCTGTGAGACACGTTGACAGAATGGCTGTGAGACATGTTGACAGAATGGCTGTGAGACATGTTGACAGAATGGCTGTGAGACATGTTGACAGAATGGCTGTGAGACATGTTGACAGAATGGCTGTGAGACATGAATGGCTGTGAGACATGTTGACAGAATGGCTGTGAGACTCGTTGACAGAATGGCTGTGAGACATGTTGACAGAATGGCTGTGAGACATGTTGACAGAATGGCTGTGAGACATGTTGACAGAATGGCTGTGAGACATGTTGACAGAATGGCTGTGAGACATGTTGACAGAATGGCTGTGAGACATGTTGACAGAATGGCTGTGAGACATGTTGACAGAATGGCTGTGAGACATGAATGGCTGTGAGACATGTTGACAGAATGGCTGTGAGACATGTTGACAGAATGGCTGTGAGACATGAATGGCTGTGAGACATGTTGACAGAATGGCTGTGAGACTCGTTGACAGAATGGCTGTGAGACATGTTGACAGAATGGCTGTGAGACTCGTTGACAGAATGGCTGTGAGACATGTTGACAGAATGGCTGTGAGACATGAATGGCTGTGAGACATGTTGACAGAATGGCTGTGAGACATGTTGACAGAATGGCTGTGAGACATGTTGACAGAATGGCTGTGAGACATGTTGACAGAATGGCTGTGAGACATGAATGGCTGTGAGACATGTTGACAGAATGGCTGTGAGACTCGTTGACAGAATGGCTGTGAGACATGTTGACAGAATGGCTGTGAGACTCGTTGACAGAATGGCTGTGAGACATGTTGACAGAATGGCTGAGAGACATGTTGACAGAATGGCTGTGAGACATGTTGACAGAATGGCTGTGAGACATGTTGACAGAATGGCTGTGAGACATGTTGACAGAATGGCTGTGAGACATGTTGACAGAATGGCTGTGAGACACGTTGACAGAACGGCTGTGAGACACATTGACAGAATGGCTGTGAGACATGTTGACAGAGTGCCTGTGAGACACGTTGACAGAATGGCTGTGAGACATGTTGACAGAATGGCTGTGAGACATGTTGACAGAATGGCTGTGAGACATGTTGACAGAATGGCTGTGAGACATGTTGACAGAATGGCTGTGAGACACGTTGACAGAATGGCTGTGAGACATGTTGACAGAATGGCTGTGAGACATGTTGACAGAATGGCTGTGAGACATGTTGACAGAATGGCTGTGAGACACGTTGACAGAATGGCTGTGAGACATGTTGACAGAATGGCTGTGAGACATGTTGACAGAGTGGCTGTGAGACACGTTGACAGAATGGCTGTGAGACATGATGACAGAATGGCTGTGAGACATGTTGACAGAATGGCTGTGAGACATGTTGACAGAATGGCTGTGAGACTCGTTGACAGAATGGCTGTGAGACACGTTGACAGAATGGCTGTGAGACATGTTGACAGAATGGCTGTGAGACACGTTGACAGAATGGCTGTGAGACATGTTGACAGAATGGCTGTGAGACATCTTGACAGAATGGCTGTGAGACATGTTGACAGAATGGCTGTGAGATATGTTGACAGAATGGCTCTGAGACATGTTGACAAAATGGCTGTGAGACATGTTGACAGAATGGCTGTGAGACATGTTGACAGATGGCTTTGAGACATGTTGACAGAATGGCTCTGAGACATGTTGACAAAATGGCTGTGAGACATGTTGACAGAATGGCTGTGAGACATCTTGACAGAATGGCTGTGAGACATGTTGACAGAATGGCTGTGAGACATGTTGACAGAATGGCTCTGAGACATGTTGACAAAATGGCTGTGAGACATGTTGACAGAATGGCTGTGAGACATGTTGACAGAATGGCTTTGAGACATCTTGACAGAGTGGCTGTGAGACACATTGACAGAATGGCTGTGAGCCATGTTGACAGAATGGCTGTGAGACATGTTGACAGAATGGCTGTGAGACACATTGACAGAATGGCTGTGAGCCATGTTGACAGATTGGCTCTGAGACATGTTGACAGAATGGCTGTGAGACATGAATGGCTGTGAGACATGTTGACAGAATGGCTGTGAGACATGTTGACAGAATGGCTGTGAGACTCGTTGACAGAATGGCTGTGAGACACGTTGACAGAATGGCTGTGAGACATGTTGACAGAATGGCTGTGAGACTCGTTGACAGAATGGCTGTGAGACATGTTGACAGAATGGCTGTGAGACATGTTGACAGAATGGCTGTGAGACATGTTGACAGAATGGCTGTGAGACATGTTGACAGAATGGCTGTGAGACATGTTGACAGAATGGCTGTGAGACATGTTGACAGAATGGCTGTGAGACATGTTGACAGAATGGCTGTGAGACATGAATGGCTGTGAGACATGTTGACAGAATGGCTGTGAGACTCGTTGACAGAATGGCTGTGAGACATGTTGACAGAATGGCTGTGAGACTCGTTGACAGAATGGCTGTGAGACATGTTGACAGAATGGCTGTGAGACATGTTGACAGAATGGCTGTGAGACATGTTGACAGAATGGCTGTGAGACATGTTGACAGAATGGCTGTGAGACATGTTGACAGAATGGCTGTGAGACACGTTGACAGAATGGCTGTGAGACATGTTGACAGAATGGCTGTGAGACATGTTGACAGAATGGCTGTGAGACATGTTGACAGAATGGCTGTGAGACACGTTGACAGAATGGCTGTGAGACATGTTGACAGAATGGCTGTGAGACATGTTGACAGAATGGCTGTGAGACACGTTGACAGAATGGCTGTGAGACATGTTGACAGAATGGCTGTGAGACACGTTGACAGAATGGCTGTGAGACATGTTGACAGAATGGCTGTGAGACATGTTGACAGAATGGCTGTGAGACATGAATGGCTGTGAGACATGTTGACAGAATGGCTGTGAGACATGTTGACAGAATGGCTGTGAGACATGTTGACAGAATGGCTGTGAGACATGTTGACAGAATGGCTGTGAGACATGAATGGCTGTGAGACATGTTGACAGAATGGCTGTGAGACATGTTGACAGAATGGCTGTGAGACACGTTGACAGAATGGCTGTGAGACATGTTGACAGAATGGCTGTGAGACATGTTGACAGAATGGCTGTGAGACATGTTGACAGAATGGCTGTGAGACACGTTGACAGAATGGCTGTGAGACATGTTGACAGAATGGCTGTGAGACATGTTGACAGAATGGCTGTGAGACATGTTGACAGAATGGCTGTGAGACATGTTGACAGAATGGCTGTGAGACACGTTGACAGAATGGCTGTGAGACATGTTGACAGAATGGCTGTGAGACATGTTGACAGAATGGCTGTGAGACATGTTGACAGAATGGCTGTGAGACATGTTGACAGAATGGCTGTGAGACATGAATGGCTGTGAGACATGTTGACAGAATGGCTGTGAGACTCGTTGACAGAATGGCTGTGAGACATGTTGACAGAATGGCTGTGAGACTCGTTGACAGAATGGCTGTGAGACATGTTGACAGAATGGCTGTGAGACATGAATGGCTGTGAGACATGTTGACAGAATGGCTGTGAGACATGTTGACAGATTGGCTGTGGTACATGTTGACAGAATGGCTGTGAGACATGTTGACAGAATGGCTGTGAGACATGTTGACAGAATGGCTGTGAGACACGTTGACAGAACGGCTGTGAGACACATTGACAGAATGGCTGTGAGACATGTTGACAGAGTGGCTGTGAGACACGTTGACAGAATGGCTGTGAGACATGTTGACAGAATGGCTGTGAGACATGTTGACAGAATGGCTGTGAGACATGTTGACAGAATGGCTGTGAGACATGTTGACAGAATGGCTGTGAGACACGTTGACAGAATGGCTGTGAGACATGTTGACAGAATGGCTGTGAGACATGTTGACAGAATGGCTGTGAGACATGTTGACAGAATGGCTGTGAGACACGTTGACAGAATGGCTGTGAGACATGTTGACAGAATGGCTGTGAGACATGTTGACAGAGTGGCTGTGAGACACGTTGACAGAATGGCTGTGAGACATGATGACAGAATGGCTGTGAGACATGTTGACAGAATGGCTGTGAGACATGTTGACAGAATGGCTGTGAGACTCGTTGACAGAATGGCTGTGAGACACGTTGACAGAATGGCTGTGAGACATGTTGACAGAATGGCTGTGAGACACGTTGACAGAATGGCTGTGAGACATGTTGACAGAATGGCTGTGAGACATCTTGACAGAATGGCTGTGAGACATGTTGACAGAATGGCTGTGAGATATGTTGACAGAATGGCTCTGAGACATGTTGACAAAATGGCTGTGAGACATGTTGACAGAATGGCTGTGAGACATGTTGACAGAATGGCTTTGAGACATGTTGACAGAATGGCTCTGAGACATGTTGACAAAATGGCTGTGAGACATGTTGACAGAATGGCTGTGAGACATCTTGACAGAATGGCTGTGAGACATGTTGACAGAATGGCTGTGAGACATGTTGACATAATGGCTCTGAGACATGTTGACAAAATGGCTGTGAGACATGTTGACAGAATGGCTGTGAGACATGTTGACAGAATGGCTTTGAGACATGTTGACAAAATGGCTGTGAGACACGTTGACAGAATGGCTGTGAGACATGTTGACAGAATGGCTGTGAGACATCTTGACAGAATGGCTGTGAGACATGTTGACAGAATGGCTGTGAGACATGTTGACAGAATGGCTGTGAGACATGTTGACAAAATGGCTGTGAGACATGTTGACAGAATGGCTGTGAGACATGTTGACAGAATGGCTTTGAGACATGTTGACAGAGTGGCTGTGAGACACATTGACAGAATGGCTGTGAGCCATGTTGACAGATTGGCTCTGAGACATGTTGACAGAATGGCTGTGAGACATGTTGACAGAATGGCTGTGAGACATGAATGGCTGTGAGACATGTTGACAGAATGGCTGTGAGACATGTTGACAGAATGGCTGTGAGACTCGTTGACAGAATGGCTGTGAGACACGTTGACAGAATGGCTGTGAGACATGTTGACAGAATGGCTGTGAGACATGAATGGCTGTGAGACATGTTGACAGAATGGCTGTGAGACATGTTGACAGAATGGCTGTGAGACATGAATGGCTGTGAGACATGTTGACAGAATGGCTGTGAGACATGTTGACAGAATGGCTGTGAGACATGTTGACAGAATGGCTGTGAGACATGTTGACAGAATGGCTGTGAGACATGTTGACAGAATGGCTGTGAGACATGTTGACAGAATGGCTGTGGTACATGTTGACAGAATAGCTGTGAGAAATGTTGACAGAATGGCTGTGAGACATGTTGACAGAATGGCTGTGAGACACGTTGACAGAATGGCTGTGAGACACGTTGACAGAATGGCTGTGAGACATGTTGACAGAGTGGCTGTGAGACACATTGACAGAATGGCTGTGAGACATGTTGACAGAATGGCTGTGAGACATGTTGACAGAATGGCTGTGAGACATGTTGACAGAATGGCTGTGAGACTCGTTGACAGAATGGCTGTGAGACACGTTGACAGAATGGCTGTGAGACATGTTGACAGAATGGCTGTGAGACGCGTTGACAGAATGGCTGTGAGACATGTTGACAGAATGGCTGTGAGACATCTTGACAGAATGGCTGTGAGACATGTTGACAGAATGGCTGTGAGACATGTTGACAGAATGGCTGTGAGACATGTTGACAAAATGGCTGTGAGACATGTTGACAGAATGGCTGTGAGACATGTTGACAGAATGGCTTTGAGACATGTTGACAGAGTGGCTGTGAGACACATTGACAGAATGGCTGTGAGCCATGTTGACAGATTGGCTCTGAGACATGTTGACAGAATGGCTGTGAGACATGTTGACAGAATGGCTGTGAGACATGAATGGCTGTGAGACATGTTGACAGAATGGCTGTGAGACATGTTGACAGAATGGCTGTGAGACTCGTTGACAGAATGGCTGTGAGACACGTTGACAGAATGGCTGTGAGACATGTTGACAGAATGGCTGTGAGACTCGTTGACAGAATGGCTGTGAGACATGTTGACAGAATGGCTGTGAGACATGTTGACAGAATGGCTGTGAGACATGAATGGCTGTGAGACATGTTGACAGAATGGCTGTGAGACATGTTGACAGAATGGCTGTGAGACATGTTGACAGAATGGCTGTGAGACATGTTGACAGAATGGCTGTGAGACATGTTGACAGAATGGCTGTGGTACATGTTGACAGAATAGCTGTGAGAAATGTTGACAGAATGGCTGTGAGACATGTTGACAGAATGGCTGTGAGACACGTTGACAGAATGGCTGTGAGACACGTTGACAGAATGGCTGTGAGACATGTTGACAGAGTGGCTGTGAGACACATTGACAGAATGGCTGTGAGACATGTTGACAGAATGGCTGTGAGACATGTTGACAGAATGGCTGTGAGACATGTTGACAGAATGGCTGTGAGACTCGTTGACAGAATGGCTGTGAGACACGTTGACAGAATGGCTGTGAGACATATTGACAGAATGGCTGTGAGACACGTTGACAGAATGGCTGTGAGACATGTTGACAGAATGGCTGTGAGACATCTTGACAGAATGGCTGTGAGACATGTTGACAGAATGGCTGTGAGACATGTTGACAGAATGGCTGTGAGACATGTTGACAAAATGGCTGTGAGACATGT
>NC_088417.1:5922971-5937473 GCF_034236695.1 Oncorhynchus nerka
GTTACACTAACACTATAGTTATACTAACACTGTAGTACTACACTAGTTACACTAACACTGTAGATTACACTGACAATGTAGTTACACTAACACTATGGTTACACTAACACTATAGTTACACTAACACTATAGTTATACTAACACTGTAGTTACACTAACACTGGTTACTAAACATAGTTACACTAACACTGTAGTTACACTAACACTGTAGTTATACTAACACTGTAGTTACACTAACACCACTATATACTAACTAGTTACTGACACTGTAGGTGCACTTACACTGACACTGTAGTTACACTAACACTATAGTTACTAACACTATAGTTACACTAACACTATAGTTACACTAACACTGTAGTTACACACCACTATTACTGACACTGTAGTTACACTAACACTGGTAGTTATGCTAACACTGTAGTTACACCACTATATACCAACACTGACAGTTACACTAACACTATAGTTACACTAACACTGTAGTTGCACTAACACCACTTATACTAACACTGTAGTTACACTAACACTATAGCTACACTAACACTGTAGTTACACTAACAGTGATTCACTGACACTGTAGTTACACTAACACGTAGTTACACCAACACTGTAGTTGCACTAACACCAACTTACAGTTACACTAACACTGTAGTTACACTAACACTATAGTTACACTAACACTGTAGTTACACTAACACCACTATATACTAACACTGTAGTTACTAACACTGTAGTTACACACACTATAGTTATACTAACACTGTAGTTGCACTAACACTAACACCACTAGTTATACTAACACTGTAGTTACACTAACACTGTAGTTTACACTATAGTTACACTGACACTGTAGTTACACTAACACCATAGTTACACTAACACTGCAGTTACTAACACTATAACACACTATAGTTACACTGACACTATAGTTACACTAACACTGCAGTTACACTAACACTGTAGTTACACTAACACTAACAATAGTTACCAACACTATAGTTACACTAACACTGTAGTTATAACACCACTGTAGTTACATAACACTGTAGTTACACTAACACTATAGTTACACTGCAGTTACACTAACACTGCAGTTACACTAACACTGTAGTTACACTAACACTATAGTTACACTAACATTATGCTAACACTGTAGTTACACTAACACCTAGTTACACTAACACTATAGTTACACTGACACTGCAGTTACACTAACACTATAGTTACACTAACACCATAGTTACTAACACTATAGTTACACTAACACTATAGTTACACTAACACTGTAGTTACACTAACACTGTAGTTACACTAACACTGTAGTTATACTAACACTGTAGTTACACCAACACTGCAGTTACACTACACACTATAGTTACACTAACACTGTAGTTACACTGACACTGTAGTTATACTAACACTGTAGTTACACTAACACTGTAGTTACACTAACACTGTAGTTACACTAACACTGTAGTTACACTAACACCACTATATACTAACACTGTAGTTACACTGACACTGTAGTTACACTAACACTATAGCTACACTGACATAGCCAGTTACTAACACTATAGTTGCACTGACATAGTTGCACTAACACTGCTACACTGACATGATTCACCTTCTTGCTGTGGTTATGCCAGCACTATAGTTACACTGATGCTGTGGTTACTAACACTGTAGTTACTAACTGCTGTAGTTATGCTAGCACTGTAGTTACACTAGCTTACCACCCACTATATACTAACACTGTAGTTACACTAACACTATAGCTACACTGACACTGTAGTAACACTAACACTATTTACTACCAACACTATAGTTACACTGACACCACTATACTTCTTGCTGTGGTTACACTAACACTGTAGCTTACACTAACACCAGTTATACTAACACTGTAGTTATACCAACACTATAGTTACTGATACTGTAGTTACACTAACACTGTAGTTACACTGACACTGTTTAATACTAACACTGTAGTTGCACCAACACTGTAGTTACACTACCACTATACTAACACTGTAGTTACTAACACTATAGCTACACTGACACTGTGGATTACACTAACACTGTAGTTATACCAACACTATAGTTACACTGAACGCAGTTACTATAGTTACACACTAACACTGTGGATTGCACTAACACTGTAGTTACACCAACACTGTAGTTACACTAACACCACTATATACTAACCTGTGGTTACACTGACACTGTAGTTGCACTTATAGTTACTGTACTGTAGTTACTCAACACTATAGTTGCACTAACACTGTAGTTATACTAACACTGTACACTCTGTAGTTATGCTAACACTGTAGTTACTGACACTGTAGTTACACTAACACTATAGTTATGCCTAACACTGTAGTTACACTAACACTGTAGTTACACTTGCTGTGGTTACGACACTGTAGCGTAGTTATGCTAACACTGTAGTTACACTAACACCACTAATACTAACACTGTAGTTACACTAACACTATAGTTACACTGACACTGTAGTTACACTAACACTATAGTTACTAACACTGTAGTTACACTAACACTATAGTTACACTGACACTGTAGTTACACTAACACTATAGTTATACTAACACTGTAGTTACACTAACACCACTATATACTAACACTGTAGTTACACTAACACTGTAGTTACACTAACACTGTAGTTACACTAACACTGTAGTTACACTAACACTGTAGTTACACTAACACCACTATATACTAACACTGTAGTTACACTAACACTGTAGTTACACTGACACTGTAGTTACACTAACACTATAGTTACACTAACACTGTAGTTACACTAACACTGTAGTTACACTAACACTGTAGTTACACTAACACTATAGTTATACTAACACTGTAGTTACACTAACACCACTATATACTAACACTGTAGTTACACTAACACTATAGTTACACTAACACTATAGTTATACTAACACTGTAGTTACACTAACACTGTAGTTACACTGACACTGTAGTTATACTAACACTGTAGTTACACTAACACTGTAGTTACACTAACACTGTAGTTACACTAACACTATAGTTATACTAACACTGTAGTTACACTAACACTGTAGTTACACTAACACTATAGTTACACTAACACTGTAGTTACACTAACACTGTAGTTACACTAACACTGTAGTTACACTAACACTGTAGTTATACTAACACTGTAGTTACACTAACACCACTATATACTAACACTGTAGTTACACTAACACTATAGTTACACTAACACTGTAGTTACACTAACACTGTAGTTACACTAACACTGTAGTTACACTAACACTGTAGTTACACTAACACTGTAGTTACACTAACACTGTAGTTACACTGAGACACTACACGTGTACACTAACACTGTAGTTACACTGACACTGTAGTTACACTAACACTGTAGTTACACTAACACTGTAGTTATACTAACACTGTAGTTACACTAACACTGTAGTTACACTAACACCACTATATACTAACACTGTAGTTACACTGACACTGTAGTTACACTAACACTATAGTTACACTAACACTGTAGTTACACTAACACTGTAGTTACACTAACACTGTAGTTACACTAACACCAGTTATACTAACACTGTAGTTACACTAACACTGTAGTTACACTAACACTATAGTTATACTAACACTGTAGTTACACTAACACTGTAGTTATACTAACACTGTAGTTACACTAACACTGTAGTTACACTAACACTATAGTTATACTGACACTGTAGTTACACTAACACTGTAGTTACACTAACACTGTAGTTACACTAACACTATAGTTATACTAACACTGTAGTTACACTAACACCACTATATACTAACACTGTAGTTACACTAACACTGTATTTACACTAACACTGTAGTTATACTAACACTGTAGTTACACTAACACTGTAGTTACACTAACACCACTATATACTAACACTGTAGTTACACTGACACTGTAGTTACACTAACACTGTAGTTACACTAACACTATAGTTACACTAACACTGTAGTTACACTAACACTGTAGTTACACTAACACTGTAGTTACACTAACACTGTAGTTACACTAACACTGTAGTTACACTAACACTGTAGTTATACTAACACTGTAGTTACACTAACACTGTAGTTACACTAACACTATAGTTACACTAACACTGTAGTTACACTGACACTGTAGTTACACTAACACTGTAGTTACACTAACACTGTAGTTATACTAACACTGTAGTTACACTAACACTGTAGTTACACTAACACTGTAGTTACACTAACACTATAGTTACACTGACACTGTAGTTACACTAACACTATAGTTATACTAACACTGTAGTTACACTAACACCACTATATACTAACACTGTGTTACACTAACACTGTAGTTACACTAACACTGTAGTTACACTAACACTATAGTTACACTAACACTGTAGTTACACTAACACTGCAGTTATACTAACACTGTAGTTACACTAACACTGTAGTTACACTAACACTATAGTTATACTAACACTGTAGTTACACTAACACTGTAGTTACACTAACACTGCAGTTACACTGACACTGTAGTTACACTGACACTGTAGTTACACTAACACCGTAGTTACACTAACACTGTAGTTACACTAACACTGTAGTTACACTAACACTGTAGTTACACTAACACTGTAGTTACACTAACACTGTAGTTACACTAACACTGTAGTTACACTAACACTGTAGTTACACTAACACCGTAGTTACACTAACACCGTAGTTACACTAACACTGTAGTTACACTGAACACTGTAGTTACACTAACACTGTAGTTACACTGACACTGTAGTTACACTAACACTATAGTTATACTAACACTGTAGTTACACTAACACTATATATACTAACACTGTAGTTACACTAACACTGTAGTTAACTAACACTCAGTCACACTGTAGTTACACTAACACTGTAGTTACACCAACACCAAAGCTAAACTAACACTCGTGCAGTTACACCAACACCATAATATGACCAACACTGTAGTTGTACACCACCACCACCAGCATACTAACACCCACTATAACTAACACATAGTTACACTGACACTGTAGTTACACTAACACTGTAGTTACACTAACACTATAGTTACACACTAACACTGGATTATTGCAGTTACACCAACACTGTAGTTACCCCAACACTGTGGTTATACCAACACTGTAGCCACACTAACACTGTAGTTACACTAACACTATTGTATACGCCAACACCTGGGAAAACACCTGACACCAGAAGTTACACCACTGTAGTTACACCGACACTACAGTTACCAACACCATAGTTACACTGAATACAGTTACATACTCAACACTGCAGTTACACCACCATCGTAAAGCCACACCAACACTATAGCTACACCTGACAATGTCACATCAACACCACCAGATACCAACACTGTAGCACCACACTACAGCCACACCAACACCATAGTTTTCATACCAACACCATAGTTACACAACTAATGCTAGTTATTACACCAACACTATAGTTAGCACTAACACTGTAGTTACACTCAACACTGTAGTTACACTAACACTGTAGTTACACTGACACTGTAGTTACACTAACACTGTAGTTACACTAACACCACTAGTATACACTAACACTGTAGTTACACTAACACTGTAGTTACACTGACACTGTAGTTACACTAACACTATAGTTACACTAACACTGTAGTTACACTAACACTATAGTTACACTAACACTGTAGTTACACTAACACTATAGTTACACTGACACTGTAGTTACACTAACACTGTAGTTACACTAACACTGTAGTTATACTAACACTGTAGTTACACTAACACCACTATATACTAACACTGTAGTTACACTAACACTATAGCTACACTGACACTGTAGTTACACTAACACTGTAGTTATACCAACACTATAGTTACACTGATACTTAAGTTACACTAACACTGTAGTTACACTAACACTGTAGTTACACTAACACCACTATATACTAACACTGTAGTTACACTGACACTGTAGTTACACTAACACTGTAGTTACACTGCCACTATAGTTACACTGACACTGTAGTTACACTAACACTGTAGTTACACTAACACTATAGTTACACTAACACTATAGTTATACTAACACTGTAGTTACACTAACACCACTATATACTAACACTGTAGTTACACTAACACTGTAGTTACACTAACACTGTAGTTACACTAACACCACTATATACTAACACTGTAGTTACACTAACACTGTAGTTACACTAACACTGTAGTTACACTAACACTGCTAGTTACACTAACACTGTAGTTACACTAACACTGTAGTTACACTAACACTGTAGTTATACTAACACTGTAGTTACACTAACACTGTAGTTATACTAACACTGTAGTTACACTGACACTGTAGTTACACTAACACTATAGTTATACTAACACTGTAGTTACACTGACACTGTAGTTACACTAACACTGTAGTTACACTGACACTGTAGTTATACTAACACTGTAGTTACACTAACACCACTATATACTAACACTGTAGTTACACTAACACTATAGCTACACTGACACTGTAGTTACACTAACACTATAGTTACACTGACACTGTAGTTACACTAACACTATAGTTACACTAACACTGTAGTTACACTAACACTGTAGTTACACTAACACTGTAGTTATACCAACACTATAGTTACACTGATACTGTAGTTACACTAACACTGTAGTTACACTAACACTGTAGTTATACTAACACTGTAGTTACACTAACACTGTAGTTACACTAACACCACTATATACTAACACTGTAGTTACACTGACACTGTAGTTACACTAACACTGTAGTTACACTAACACTGTAGTTACACTAACACTGTAGTTATACTAACACTGTAGTTACACTAACACCACTATATACTAACACTGTAGTTACACTGACACTGTAGTTACACTAACACTGTAGTTACACTAACACTGTAGTTACACTAACACTGTAGTTACACTAACACTGTAGTTACACTAACACCACTATATACTAACACTGTAGTTACACTAACACTGTAGTTATACTAACACTGTAGTTACACTAACACTGTAGTTACACTAACACCACTATATACTAACACTGTAGTTACACTAACACCACTATATACTAACACTGTAGTTACACTAACACTGTAGTTATACTAACACTGTAGTTACACTAACACTGTAGTTACACTAACACCACTATATACTAACACTGTAGTTACACTAACACTGTAGTTACACTAACACTGTAGTTACACTAACACTGTAGTTACACTAACACCAGTTATACTAACACTGTAGTTACACTAACACCACTAGTTATACTAACACTGTAGTTACACTAACACTGTAGTTATACTAACACTGTAGTTACACTAACACTGTAGTTACACTAACACCACTATATACTAACACTGTAGTTACACTGACACTGTAGTTACACTAACACTGTAGTTACACTAACACTGTAGTTATACTAACACTATAGTTACACTGACACTGTAGTTACACTAACACCTGTATTACACGAATACTGCAGTTAACACCAACACCATAGCTACACTAACATTTGCAGTTACACCAACACCGTAGTTAGCACTAAACCAACAAACAATTCGGTTAACCCAACACCACTATACCAACACTGTAGTTACATTCAACACTCACTAGTATACTAACACGAAGCTACACTAACACTATAGCTACACTGACACTCACAGTTACACTAACAATTGCTGTGCCACACCAACACCATAGTTACATCAACACTATAAGCCACACTAACACTTGCAGTTACACCAACACCGTAGTTACACAACACCATAGTTAAGAATTGATCACACCTATGGTTATACCAACACCGTGTAGTTACACCAACACTGCGGTTACACCAACACTATGCTTCTTCACACTGACACCACTTATATATACCAACACCATAGTTATATCTGACACCGTAAATACACTAACACCAATAGTTACACTAAATACTGTAGTTACACTCAAATACACAGTTACACTAACACCGTAACACCTGACACCGTAGTTATACCAACACCTGCAGTTACACCAACACCGCAGTCACACCCAACACCATAGTCACATCTTCACAACAATCGCAGTTCACACCGACACGTAGCTGTACCAACACCTGCAGTCACACCAACACCGCAGTCAATATCAACACCGCAGGTTACACCAACACCGTAATAATAATTCACCAACCACTACACAACAACACCGTAAAGTTACAATGCTTCATAATTGCAAAGCCACACCTAACACTATGTCATTATTCAACATCGTAGCCACACCACCGAGTTGCATCAACACTATAGTTACACCGACAATCAGCCACACCAACACCATAGCCATACACTAACACCGTAGTTACACTAACATTATAATACACAACACTGTAGTTACACTAACACCGTAGCTACACCAACAATTACAGTTTGCGACCAACACCATGTCATACACAACACTGCAGTTACACCAACACCAATTAAAACTAACAAGAAGTTACCAACACTGCAGTTACACTAACACCGCAGTTGCCACTCAACACCATAGCTATTATACTCAACACTGCAGCCACTCAACACCAGTTACACTAAACCATAGTTACACTAACACCGTAGTTACACCAACACCATAGGTTATACTCAACACCGCAGTTTACACCAACACCGTATATACCAACACTGCAGTTACACTGACATCGTGGTTACACTAACACTGCAGTTACACTACCATAGTTATACCAACACCGTAGTTACACTAACACCAACACCAACACTGTAGTTACATCAACACTGCAGTCGGGCACCGACACTGTAGTTACACTCAACACTGCAAGTTACACCAACACCATAGTTACATCAACACTGCAGTTACACAACACCATAGCCACACCTAACATTATAGTTACACCGACACCGCAGCCACACCAACACTGCAGTTAACCAACACCAGTTATACCAACACCATAGTTATACTCCAACACTGTAGTTACACTAACACCACTATAAACCAACACCGTAGTTACACCAACACCATAGCCACACCGACACCATAGCCACACCAACACCGTAGTTACACTAACACTGTAGTTACACTAACACTATAGTTACACCAACACTGCAGTTACACCAACACATAGTTATATAACACGCAGTTACACTAACACCAGTTACACTAACACCACTATACACCGACACCGCAGTTACACTCAACACCACTAGTTACACCAACACTGCAGTTACACCAACACTATAGTTACACTCAACACTACAGTTATACCAACACCATAGTTACACTAACACTGCAGTTACACTAACAACACTATAGTTACACAACACTGCAGTTACACTAACACTATAAAGTCAACACTAAATACCACAGAACCAACACACAGTTACTTCAACACTGCAGTTACACCAACACCATAATTACACCAACACCAGTTACATACCAACACTGCAGTTACACTAACACTATAGCCACACCAACACTACAGTTATACCCAACACCGTAGTTACACTAACACTGTAGTTACACTAACACTGTAGTTACACTGACATTGCAGTTACACTAACACCAATACTAACACTGTAGTTATACTCAACACCGTAGTTACACCAACACTGTAGCCACACTAACACCATAGTTACACTAACACTGTGTAGTTACACTAACACCATAGTTACACTCAACACTGTAGTTACACAAAACACTGCAGTTACACAACACCGTAGTTACACCAACACTATAGTTATACTCAACACCGTAGTTCAAGCACCAACACCGTAGTTACACCAACACCATATACTAACAATAACATACACAACAGTAGCCATCAACAAAGTTACACCATATCACACCAACACCGTAGTTACACTAACACCGTAGTTACACCAACACCACTATATATAATTAACACCAACATAGTTACACCAACACTGCAGTTACACTAACACTGCAGTTACACTGACACTGTAGTTACACAAACACTGTAGTTATACAAATGTAGTTAGCACCAACACTATAGTTACACTGATACTGTAGTTACACTAACACCTGTCAGTTATACCAACACCATACTACAACACCTGTATTATACAACACCGTAGTTACACTAACACTGCAGTTACACTAACACCACTATACTCAACAAACACTGTACTTAGTTACACTGACACCATAGTTATACCAACACCGTAGTTACACCAACACTGTAGTTAGCGACTCAACACTATAGTTACACTGACACTGTAGTTACACTAACACTGTAGTTACACTAACACTATAGTTACACTGATACAACACTACATATACACCAACACTGCAGTTACACTAGTTACACTAACACCATAGTTATACCAACACTGCAGTTACACTAACACTGTAGTTACACCAAATAATTAACAGTAGTTACAACACCATAGCCATAGTTAACACCACCATACTCAACACCGTAGTTACACCAACACCATAGCCACACCAACACTGTAGTTACACTCAACACAACACCAACACCGTATACACCAACACCACAGTTACACTAACACTGCAGTTAAGCACCAACACCATAACACCAACACTAGTTACACCAACACCACTACATACCAACACGTAGTTACACTGACACTGTAGTTACACCAACACTGCAGTTACACTAACACTAGTTACACTAGGTTGCAGTTACACTAACACTATAGTTACACTAACACTATAGTTACACTAACACTATAGTTATACTAACACTCAGTTACACTAACACTGTATTTACACTAACACTGTAGTTACATGACACTGCAGTTACACTCCAATACTGTAGTTATACTAACACTGCAGTTATACTAACACTGCAGTTACACCAACACCATAGTTACCAACACTGCAGTTACACCAACACCACTGTAGTTGCTACAACACCGTAGTTACACTAACACAATAGTTACACTAACACCGTGCTACACTAACACCAAAGTTGGTACCAACACCGTAGTTACACCAACATTGTAGTTACACTAACACCATAGTTATACTAACACCGTAGTTACATAACACTGCAGTTACACGTAACAGCATTTTAGTACTCAACACTAGTTACACTAACCATACTAACACCAGTTACACCAACACCACTATATACCAACACCGTAGTTACACTAACACCGGGGAACCTGGTTACTCAACACTGTAGTTACACCAACACTGCAGTTACACTGACACCGTGGTTACACTAACACTATAGTTATACTAACACTGCAGTTATACTAACACTGTAGTTACACTAACACCGTAGTTACAAATACCACTATATACTCAACACTGTATACACCAACACCGTAGTTACACTAACACCGTATATACACCAACACTGTAGTTACACCAACACTGTAGTTACACTGACACCGTAGTTATACTAACACCGTATTACACCCAACACCACCATATAACAACACTGCAGTTACACTAACACCGTAGCTATACTAACACCGTAGCTACACCAACACCGTAGCTACACCAACACCACTCATATACCAACACTGTAGTCATTACACTAACACTACACTGTAACATCGATACTGTAGTTACACTAACACCATAGTTACACTAACACCGTAACACCGTAAATACTCAACACCGTAGTTACACCAACACCATAGTTACACCAACACCACCATATAACACTGCAGTTAACTAAATACGGAGTTACACACCGTAACACTAACAGCAAGTTACACCAACACCGTAGTTACACTAACACCATAGTTACACCAACACCGTAGTTATCAACTAACATACTACACAACACGCAGTTACACTCAACACCGTAGCCATACCAACACCAGTTATACTAACACTGCAGTTTACACTAACACTGCAGTTACACCAACACTGTAGCTACACCAACACCACAACATACCCAACACTGCAGTTACACCAACACCGTAGTTATACCAACACCGTAGTTACACCAACACAACACCAACACCGCATACACCAACACCGTAGTTATACCAACACCGTAGCCACACCAACACTGTAGTTTACACCAACACACGTAGTTACACCAACACTATAGTTATACTAACACGTTACACTCCAACAATTGCAGTTACACCAACCATACTCAACACCGTAGTTACACTAACACTGCAGTTACACTAACACTAATAATTGCAGTTACACTCAACACTGCAGTTACACTAACACCACCATATACCAACACTGCAGTTACACTGACACTGCAGTTACACTAACACCAGCAGTTACACCAACAATTACAGTTACACCAACACTGCAGTTACACTAACACTGCAGTTTACACTCAACACTATAGTTACACTGACACCGTGGTTACACTAACACTATAGTTATACTAACACTGCAGTTACACTAACACCAGGTAGTATACACCAACACCGTATATACACTAACACTGCAGTAACACCAACACAACACTATATACTAAAACTGTGGTTACACCAACACTGTAGTTACACTAACACTGCAGTTACACTGTTACACCACACTGCAGTTACACTAACACTGTAGTTACACTAACACTATAGTTATACTAACACGTAGTTACACCAACACTCGCAGTTATTACTAACACTCATAGTTACACTGACACTGCAGCTACACTAACACCATAGCACTAACACTGCAGTTACACCAACACCAATTACACCAACAATTCACTATATACACTAACACTGTAGTTACACTAACACTATAGCTACACTCAACACTGTAGTTACACTAACACTGTAGTTACACTAACACCGTAGTTACACTAACACTGTAGTTAGCCACACTAACACTGCAGTTATACCCAACACTATAGTTACACTGATAGTTACACCAACACTGTAGTTATACTAACACTGTAGTTACACCAACACTATAGTTACACTGATACTCAACACTGTAGTTACACCGACACTGTAGTTACACTACACACATATAGTTACACTCAACACTGCAGTTACACTAACACCACTATATACTCAACACCGCTGGGTTACACCACCACCATAGCATACCAACACCGCAGTTTACACTAACACTGCAGTTATACCAACACTGTAGTTACACTAACACCGTTACACAACAATTGGCAGTTACATATCACTACATACCAACACCGTAGCCACACCAACACCGTATTTACACCAACACCCATTTACACTAACATTCAGTTACACCAACACCGTTTGCCACCAACACCAATTACATACCAACACACTACACGACACCATATACTAACACCGTAGTCACACCAACACTGCAGCGACTAACACCGTAGTCACATTCAACATCATTACACCAACACCATAGTTACACTTAACACCAAGGGCCAACTGACACAGAAGTTACATTCAACACCACTATACACCAACACCGCAGTCACACCAACACGTACATACTCAACACTGCAGTTAGCACCAACACACCAGTTACACCAACACCAGCAAATTACACTAACACCGTAACACTAACACCAGTATACACAACACCAAAGTTACACCAACACCACTACACTGACACTGTAGTTACACTCAACACCGTAGCTATACCAACACCATAGTTACACCAACATTGCAGTTACACATACCAACAATTGCAGTTACACTGAACATAAGTTATACCAACACCGCAGTTACACCAACACCGTAGTTACACTAACACCAATACCAACAACACCGTAGCCACACCAACACCGCAACACCAACACCGTAGTTACACACCGACACTGACACAGTTACACCAACACCGTAGTTATACCAACACTGCAGTTGATACTGTGACACTGTAGTTATACTAACACTGTAGTTACACTCAAACACTATATACTAACACTGTAGTTACACTAACACTATAGCTACACTGACACTGTAGTAACACTGACACTGTAGTTATACTAACACTGATAGTTACACCAACACCGTAGTTACACTAACACTATAGTTACACCAACACCACCATATACCAACACCAGTTACACTGACACCGTAGTTACACTAACAATCCAACACTGCAGTTACACCAACACTACAGTTTATACCAACACCGTGTCACACCAACACCACCATATACCAACACTGCAGTTACACTAACACTATAGCCACACTGACACTGTAGTTACACTAACACTGTAGTTATACCAACACTATAGTTTACACTGATATTGTAGTTACACTAACACCGTAGTTACACTAACACTGTAAAGTTACTCAACACTGCAGTTATACTCAACACTGCAGTTACACTAACACTGCAGTTACACTAACACCACTATATACTAACACTGTAGTTACACTAACACTGCAGTTACACCAACACCATAGTTACACTAACACCGCAGTTACACCAACACGTAACCGAAACGAAGCACACT
>NC_088417.1:5937973-5941673 GCF_034236695.1 Oncorhynchus nerka
AACACTGTAGTTACACTAACACCACTATATACTAACACTATAGTTACACTGACACTATAGTTACACTAACACTGTAGTTACACTAACACTGTAGTTACAATAACACCACTATATACTGACACTGTAGTTACACTAACACTGTAGTTATACTAACACTGTAGTTACACTGACACTGTAGTTACACTAACACTATAGTTATACTAACACTGTAGTTACACTAACACCACTATATACTAACACTGTAGTTACACTAACACTGTAGTTACACTAACACTATAGTTATACTAACACTGTAGTTACACTAACACCACTATATACTAACACTGTAGTTACACTAACACTGTAGTTACACTAACACCACTATATACTAACACTGTAGTTACACTGACACTGTAGTTACACTAACACTGTAGTTACACTGACACTGTAGTTACACTAACACTGTAGTTACACTAACACTGTAGTTACACTAACACTATAGTTACACTAACACTGTAGTTACACTAACACTGTAGTTATACTGACACTGTAGTTACACTAACACTGTAGTTACACTAACACTGTAGTTATACTAACACTGTAGTTACACTAACACTGTAGTTACACTAACACTGTAGTTACACTAACACTGCAGTTACACTGACACTGTAGTTACACTAACACTGTAGTTACACTAACACTGTAGTTATACTAACACTGTAGTTACACTAACACCACTATATACTAACACTGTAGTTACACTAACACTGTAGTCACTGACACTGTAGTTACACTAACACTGTAGTTACACTGACACTGTAGTTACACTAACACTATAGTTACACTAACACTGTAGTTACACTAACACTATAGCTACACTGACACTGTAGTTACACTAACACTGTAGTTATACCAACACTATAGTTACACTGATACTGTAGTTACACTAACACTGTAGTTACACTAACACTGTAGTTATACTAACACTGTAGTTACACTAACACCACTATATACTAACACTGTAGTTACACTAACACTATAGCTACACTGACACTGTAGTTACACTAACACTGTAGTTATACCAACACTATAGTTACACTGATACTTAAGTTACACTAACACTGTAGTTACACTAACACTGTAGTTATACTAACACTGTAGTTACACTAACACTGTAGTTACACTAACACCACTATATACTAACACTGTAGTTACACTGACACTGTAGTTACACTAACACTGTAGTTACACTGCCACTATAGTTACACTGACACTGTAGTTACACTAACACTGTAGTTACACTAACACTATAGTTACACTAACACTGTAGTTACACTAACACTGTAGTTACACTGACAATGTAGTTATACTAACACTGTAGTTACACTAACACTGTAGTTACACTAACACTATAGTTACACTGACACTGTAGTTACACTAACACTATAGTTATACTAACACTGTAGTTACACTAACACCACTATATACTAACACTGTAGTTACACTAACACTGTAGTTACACTAACACCACTATATACTAACACTGTGGTTACACTGACACTGTAGTTACACTAACACTGTAGTTACACTGACACTGTAGTTACACTAACACTGTAGTTACACTAACACTATAGTTATACTAACACTGTAGTTACACTAACACTGTAGTTATACTAACACTGTAGTTACACTGACACTGTAGTTACACTAACACTATAGTTATACTAACACTGTAGTTACACTGACACTGTAGTTACACTAACACTGTAGTTACACTGACACTGTAGTTATACTAACACTGTAGTTACACTAACACCACTATATACTAACACTGTAGTTACACTAACACTATAGCTACACTGACACTGTAGTTACACTAACACTATAGTTACACTGACACTGTAGTTACACTAACACTATAGTTACACTAACACTGTAGTTACACTAACACTATAGCTACACTGACACTGTAGTTACACTAACACTGTAGTTATACCAACACTATAGTTACACTGATACTGTAGTTACACTAACACTGTAGTTACACTAACACTGTAGTTATACTAACACTGTAGTTACACTAACACCACTATATACTAACACTATAGTTACACTGACACTGTAGTTACACTAACACTATAGTTACACTAACACTGTAGTTACACTAACACTGTAGTTATACTAACACTGTAGTTACACTAACACTGTAGTTACACTAACACCACTATATACTAACACTATAGTTACACTGACACTGTAGTTACACTAACACTATAGTTACACTGACACTGTAGTTACACTAACACTATAGTTATACTAACACTGTAGTTACACTAACACCACTATATACTAACACTGTAGTTACACTAACACTGTAGTTATACTAACACTGTAGTTACACTAACACTGTAGTTACACTAACACCACTATATACTAACACTGTAGTTACACTAACACCACTATATACTAACACTGTAGTTACACTAACACTGTAGTTATACTAACACTGTAGTTACACTAACACTGTAGTTACACTAACACCACTATATACTAACACTGTAGTTACACTAACACTGTAGTTACACTAACACTGTAGTTACACTAACACTGTAGTTACACTAACACTGTAGTTACACTAACACTATAGTTACACTGACACTGTAGTTACACTAACACTGTAGTTATACTAACACTGTAGTTACACTGACACTGTAGTTACACTAACACTGTAGTTACACTAACACTGTAGTTACACTAACACTATAGTTACACTAACACTGTAGTTACACTGACACTGTAGTTATACTAACACTGTAGTTACACTAACACTGTAGTTACACTAACACTGTAGTTACACTAACACTATAGTTACACTAACACTGTAGTTACACTAACACCTACACTACCCATATATACTGACACTGTAGTTACACTAACACTGTAGTTACACACTAACACTGTAGTTACACTAACACTATAGTTACACTAACACTGTAGTTACACCTGACTTACTGTAGTTATACTAACACTATAGTTACACTGACAATGCTGTAGTTACACTAACACTGTAGTTACACTAACACTGTAGTTATACTAACACTGTAGTTACACTAACACCACTATATACTAACACTATAGTTACACTGACACTGTAGTTACACTAACACTATAGTTATACTAACACTGTAGTTACACTAACACTGTAGTTATACTAACACTGTAGTTACACTGACACTGTGGTTACACTAACACCGCACTATCATCGCTAACACTGTGGTTAGTTACACTAACACTATAGTTACACTGACACTGTAGTTACACTAACACTGTAGTTATACTAACACTGTGGTTACACTAACACCACTATATACTAACACTGTAGTTACACTAACACTGTAGTTACACTAACACTGTAGCTATACTAACACTGTAGTTATACTAACACTATAGTTGACTGTAGTTACACTAACACTGTAGTTACACTAACACTGTAGTTACACTAACACTGTAGTTACACTAACACTCACTATTATACTAACACTGTAGTTACACTGACACTGTAGTTACACTAACATTTTCATAGTTTTTACTAACACCTATACACTGACACTGTAGTTACACTAACACTGTAGTTATACCAACACTATGGATTACACTGATGCATGTTAGTTACACTAACACTGTAGTTGCACTAACGTGACTGTAGTTACACTGACACTGT
>NC_088417.1:5941773-6021773 GCF_034236695.1 Oncorhynchus nerka
CATCCAAAACGCCGCAGCCCGTCTGGTGTTCAACCTTCCCCCAAGTTCTCTCACGTCACCCCGCTCCTCCGCTCCCTCCACTGGCTTCCAGTTGAAGCTCGCATCCGCTACAAGACCATGGTGCTTGCCTACGGAGCTGTGAGGGAACGGCACCTCAGTACCTCCAGGCTCTGATCAGGCCCTACACCCAAACAAGGGCACTGCGTTCATCCACCTCTGGCCTGCTCGCCTCCCTACCACTGAGGAAGTACAGTTCCCGCTCAGCCCAGTCAAAACTGTTCGCTGCTCTGGCCCCCCAATGGTGGAACAAACTCCCTCACGACGCCAGGACAGCGGAGTCAATCACCACCTTCCGGAGACACCTGAAACCCCACCTCTTTAAGGAATACCTAGGATAGGATAAAGTAATCCCTCTCACCCCCCCCCTCCCCCTGAAAAGATTTAGATGCACTACTGTTCCACTGGAGGTCATAAGGTGAATGCACCAATTTGTAAGTCGCTCTGGATAAGAGCGTCTGCTAAATGACTTAAATGTAAATGTAAATGGAAACCTAGTGTTCTGACACATCACAGTGAACAGGTAACTGCTACCCTTTTTAGACCGAGGCAGAGGACCCACACAGTCAATAATCAGATACTCAAAAGGTTGGCTGAGTACAGGAATAGGAAACAATGGTACTGGTTTAATAGCTTGATTAGGCTTACCAGTTAATTGACAGGTGTGACAAGTTTTGATAAAATCAGAAACATCCCTCTTTAATCTAGGCCAAAAGAAATGTCTTAATATGCGATTGTAGGTTTTCCTCACCCCCATATGTCCAGCCACGTCGCTGTGAGAAGTTTCCAACACCAACTCACGAAGCTTAACTGGTACAACAACCTGACTAATTGCCTCCCCCAGAAAAACACTATCATGAGACACCCACTTTCTCATCAGGACATCCTCTTGGAGAAAATAGCCATGGGCGACATCTCCCAACTGTTCTATAGGCACAATTTGATCACGCAACTCTTCCAACGTGGGGTCATCCTGTTGCGCCTTGATTAGATCTGAGCGGGTTACAGATAACGGGATAACAGGGAAAACAGTGACATACTTTGTATTATTATCATTAGTCGGCGCAGTGACCAGTTCGCCACGGCTCATAGAACGTGTCACTGCACACGCAGAGAACACCTCTGGGAAACTCTGTACACTCTCATCAGGAATCCCAACAAATGACGGCTTAGTGGAAACCACTAGAGATGGAAACACGACAGGCCATATACGCTCACCAGCCAAGTTATTCCCAAGGACAACATCGATACCCTCAATAGGCAACGAAGGATGCACACCCACAACAACTTCACCCTGCACCAGCCCACAGTCCAACATCAGTTTATGCAATGGAACTGACAGAGTGTTCAAACCTATTCCCCTAATTAGAACACTATTCCCCGAATCAGTCTCAGCAGAAAAGGGTAACACAGACTCCAACACAAATGATTCAGAGGCACCTGTGTCTCTCAGGATCTTCACTGGCACTAGGTCTTTACTTCCTAACATAGACACAAAACCTTCCGTAATGAAAGGTAAATAGTCTGGATCAATATGGACTTTCACATTCTCCTGGGTCTGAGGAAATGAGTCATGAAGGAACTGATGTGGAACTGGTGCAGCTAACGCAGTAGGCTTAGATTTAGCGTAAGCACCCTTTGACCTGAGAAGTGGACATTCGTTTTTCCAATGACCTGAACCTTGACAGTAGTGACACTCCTGCCCAAAGTCAGCTTTACCATGGGAGTCAGGTTCAACCCTAGTTGAATAGAACTCTGCCGGAGAACCAAAGTATCCCGGATGGGCCCCCACTTGTCACGAACCGGCTCAAAGCCCGTAACAAAGGGAGACAATGTGGAGATAAGGCGTAGCAAAATATATATTTATTAAATAAGTAACTAAGTATAATATACAATGGTGTGTGTAATCAGTAATCAGTAGTGTAAGTGAGTGTTTTGCATGCATGAATGTGATAATGCAGGGTGATGAAAGGTGCCAAAGCAAACAAACAAAAGGCCACCAAGAACCACAACACAATCTACAAAGGTGTCTGCATGGAGAGAGTCTCCTCCATGAATGTGGAAGAGGTCTATTTATCCTGGGAGACACCTGGCCCAGGTGTTTCCCATGTAGCTGACGACCCTCCCAACTCCGCCCACCGGCATCCTAATAAGGAAACAAGAACAAAGACAGAATACGGCAGACAGAGTGGGAGGGTCGTCACAGTGAGAGGTTATAAACCTATAGTTAATATTATATTAGACTGTGTGAGAGGTTATAAACCTATAGTTAATATTATATTAGACTATGTGAGAGGTTATAAACCTAGAGTTAATATTATATTAGACTATATGAGAGGTTATAAACCTAGAGTTAATATTATATTAGACGATATGAGAGGTTATAAACCTAGAGTTAATATTATATTAGACTATATGAGAGGTTATAAACCTAGAGTTAATATTATATTAGACTATGTGAGAGGTTATAAACCTAGAGTTAATATTATATTAGACTATATGAGAGGTTATAAACCTAGAGTTAATATTATATTAGACTATATGAGAGGTTATAAACCTATATGAGAGGTTATAGACCTATATGAGAGTTTATAGACCTAGAGTTAATATTATATTAGACTATGTGAGAGGTTATAAACCTAGATGAGAGGTTATATACCTATATGAGAGGTTATAGACCTAGAGTTAATATTATATTAGACTATGTGAGAGGTTATAAACCTAGATGAGAGGTTATATACCTATATGAGAGGTTATAGACCTAGAGTTAATATTATATTAGATGAAATGAGAGGTTATAAACCTAGAGTTAATATTATATTAGATGAAATGAGAGTTATAAACCTAGAGTTAATATTATATTAGACTGTGTGAGAGGTTATAAACCTAGAGTTAATATTATATTAGACTGTGTGAGAGGATATAAACTTAGAGTTAATATTATATTAGATGAAATGAGAGTTATAAACCTAGAGTTAATATTATATTAGACTATGTGAGAGGTTATAAACCGATAGTTAATATTATATTAGATGAAATGAGAGGTTATAGACCTATAGTTAATATTATATTAGACTGTGTGAGAGGTTATAAACCCAGAGTTAATATTATATTAGACTTTATGAGAGGATATAAACTGACAGTCAGTGTCCAGATTTCAGTAACTATTCCATTTAAAGGGGTAGTGCATTAAACAACGTTATTTTCCTGTGTTTTATATGAGATTGTAATAAAAAGAAGGAAAATATGATGATAATGGTCTTTTAGTCTACGAGCTGTTTGAAATGACCGCCTGAACTTTCAGCTTGTTTGTATTTTTGGCGATATTAGTTGATTGACCAATAAGAAATAGGATTTTCTCTCCTCTCTGCCAATAACAGCTAGTTTTCAGGTGACATATCCATCCCGTTAGGCTCCTCAAATTAGGCCCAATCACAAGGCCACTACCAGACAGTCCTATCAAAATTCTTGCTTGAGAAATTGCTTTTTGCATAGAAGCTATTTTTTGTGTTTATTTTTGACCATTTTAATTGAAAACAATCACAGTAAGGAACTTAATTGTTACCCAGAAATTATTTGATATTGAGATGAAAACATCTGCATTGCACCTTTAACCAATCCGAAGGCCTCACCGCCGTCCTCCGCCTCTGACAACATACTCTTTCTGAAGGCCGCTGTCCTCCGCCCCTGACAACATACTCTTTCTGAAGGCCTCACCGCCGTCCTCCGCCTCTGACAACATACTCTTTCTGAAGGCCCCTGTCCTCCGCCTCTGACAACATACTCTTTCTGAAGGCCTCACCTCTGTCCTCCGCCTCTGACAACATACTCTTTCTGACGGCCTCACCTCTGTCCTCCGCCTCTGACAACATACTCTTTCTGAAGGCCCCTGTCCTCCGCCTCTGACAACATACTCTTTCTGAAGGCCCCTGTCCTCCGCCTCTGACAACATACTCTTTCTGAAGGCCTCACCTCTATCCTCCGCCTCTGACAACATACTCTTTCTGACGGCCTCACCTCTGTCCTCTGCCTCTGACAACATACTCTTCTGAAGGCCTCACCTCTGTCCTCCGCCTCTGACAACATACTCTTTCTGACGGCCTCACCTCTGTCCTCCGCCTCTGACAACATACTCTTTCTGAAGGCCTCACCGCCGTCCTCCGCCTCTGACAACATACTCTTTCTGAAGGCCTCACCGCCGTCCTCCGCCTCTGACAACATACTCTTTCTGAAGGCCTCATCGCCGTCCTCCGCCTCTGACAACATACTCTTTCTGAAGGCCTCACCGCCGTCCTCCGGCCCTGACAACATACTCTTTCTGAAGGCCGCTGTCCTCCGCCTCTGACAACATACTCTTTCTGAAGGCCTCACCGCCGTCCTCCGCCTCTGACAACATACTCTTTCTGAAGGCCTCATCGCCGTCCTCCGCCTCTGACAACATACTCTTTCTGAAGGCCTCACCGCCGTCCTCCGCCCCTGACAACATACTCTTTCTGAAGGCCCCTGTCCTCTGCCTCTGACAACATACTCTTTCTGAAGGCCCCTGTCTTCCGCCTCTGACAACATACTCTTTCTGAAGGCCCCTGTCCTCTGCCTCTGACAACATACTCTTTCTGAAGGCCCCTGTCCTCTGCCTCTGACAACATACTCTTTCTGAAGGCCCCTGTCCTCTGCCTCTGACAACATACTCTTTCTGAAGGCCCCTGTCCTCCGCCTCTGACAACATGCTCTTTCTGAAGGCCCCTGTCCTCTGCCTCTGACAACATACTCTTTCTGAAGGCCCCTGTCCTCTGCATCTGACAACATACTCTTTCTGAAGGCCTCACCGCTGTCCTCCGCCTCTGACAACATACTCTTTCTGAAGGCCCCTGTCCTCCGCCTCTGACAACATACTCTTTCTGAAGGCCGCTGTCCTCTGCCTCTCACAACATACTCTTTCTGAAGACCTCACCACTGTCCTCAGCCCCATGACAACATACTCTTTCTTCCGAGAGTTAACAGTCATTTAACTTAAATGAAGGGTAGAAGCCAACTGCAAATGTAGGGATGTAACAATCTTTCCAGATAGGAAGTGGTGATCAAATCGTGGATGGATTGATTGAATCGATCGGGGTCACGTTCAAGTTGACAAACGTTGTCGAACGTTACAAAAATAGAAATGCCGTGAATAGTGCAGACATGATTTGGAGCGGCATGTTTGTTCTACATAACATATTTCTAGCTTAACGTTCCAAAATGTCCTGTTGAACAGTTTTGTTGTGTCGTAGTTATGGCTGGCACAATTATCGTATATTCGTTGAAGCGACAATTCCGGATAAAAAAAAGGCTATTAAAAACTATCGTTATAGCTAATTTTCTTAATACATTCATTTTAGGAGACTTTATATTCAAGAAGATACAGTTTACCCAATAGCAGTTTAAAATGTTTACATGAAGTGGGTAGAGCCAGTCATTATTTTAGGGACCGGTTGGGAGGAGGTACTTCATAACCAAGCGGTCAAAGTGTTTTTTTGTCATAGCAAATTTTCAAAAGATGAATTACAAGTTCAAAACCTTTTTTCAACAACAATTTTTTATTAATTTATTATTTATGAATTTGTTTTATTTATTTAAACTTTTATTTAACCAAGAACAAATTCTTATTTACAATGACGGCCTACCCCGGCCAAACCCAGACGACGCTGAGCCAATTGAACGCCACCCCATGGGTCTCCCAATCACAGCCGGATGTGACACAGTCTGAATTCGAATCAAGGACTGTAGTGACGCCTCCAGCATTGAGATGCAGTGCCTTAGACCACTGCACCACTCGGAGCAGTCAGTGTAATTCGCTAGCTAACAATGGTAATCATGACAATAACAGTTGGCTATTTGCATGACAATTAATGGTTACCACACATTCCATAATTGTCACAGCCCTAGATGTAGTGTTGTACTGGAACAAAAGCCTGTGCACCCTAGACTATAAAGAGCCAATGGTTAGTGCAGTAGCCTGCTGTATTTCATGGAGAGTACGCAGTTCAGTCATTTCACCAGCAGAGGTCAGTACAGGCCTGCAATATAATAACGTCCATTTGTAGGCCCCTATAAAAGTAGTTTTATTTTTTGCATGATTCCGTTTATTTATTTTTTCACAAATTCCATTTTCTACATTTTGTTTTTCCAAATGTCTGGTTTTACAGTTTTTGATATTATAAATCACACTTTAAAATCAGTAAAAACAAATACAAAATGGACGTTCTATGTCCACAAAAAAATCTCAAAACACATCATGAGACCACTTTTGAGGTCTGGGGAAAAATCTAAGAAATGTATATATTTGTTATCCTTTAATTCCTTTCATTCGCACCAGCAAGATACCATTGTTTGGTTAGCGATGTTTCTGTAGTGCTCATGAGTTTGCAAAAACAAATAGCCACTGGATGGATGTAAATAATCGCGATCTCATTCAGCCAAGTAGGCTACTTGTATTTAACAATTGATTTGAGAAGGTTTTGGGGAAAGGCATTCAATCTCTCCCAGAAGATAATTTTCATTACCTTCATCACTACAGAAAGTGTGGACCCAAAGACAATAGCATTCCTCTGCCGATCCAGAAAGTGTGGACCCAAAGACAATAGCATTCCTCTGCCGATCCAGAAAGTGTGGACCCAAAGACAATAGCATTCCTCTGCCGTTCCAGAAAGTGTGGACCCAAAGACAATAGCATTCCTCTGCCGTTCCAGAAAGTGTGGACCCAAAGACAATAGCATTCCTCTGCCGTTCCAGAAAGTGTGGACCCAAAGACAATAGCATTCCTCTGCCGTTCCAGAAAGTGTGGACCCAAAGACAATAGCATTCCTCTGCCGTTCCAGAAAGTGTGGACCCAAAGACAATAGCATTCCTCTGCCGTTCCAGAAAGTGTGGACCCAAAGACAATAGCATTCCTCTGCCGTTCCAGAAAGTGTGGACCCAAAGACAATAGCATTCCTCTGCCGTTCCAGAAAGTTGCAGGAAAATACGAATAATTTATGCATTTTCTTCATATCTGATGATTAACTTGGGCAAATGAATGAATTTCCTACTAAGTTCAATACATTTAGTTGATTTCCTACGAAGTTCAATACATTGTTGAATATTGTTTAATTAAGTTTTAATGTCTAGCTTCCGTGGTTCCATGATTCCGTCCGGCCCTAAATTTGAGGAACCTTGGAAACACATTCCTCTATTTTTTCACTTTGCTCCAACAGCCCTCGAGTCATTCCGTGAAATAAGTCCCATTCCATATTTTAAGTTGAAATTGTGCACCATTATTGAATTCATTTTAAAAGACTATTATATTACATGACGTGCTCTTTAGTAATAGTCCACAATGGAAAATTCAATCAATCGGATTTTTAATATGACTAAAGCCTTGGCTAAGGTGCCAAAATTCTGCACATTTGACACGTCCCTCCGTGCACCTTCTTCACCTTCTACGAAGATGTTTAAACCAACTAGCTTCTTAGCAAAGAACAATTTCTCAAGTAGGAGTCTGGGAGTGGTGTGAGTGGGAAGTGCAACTCTGAAAACAAGCTGTAATTGGCAGAGAGGTTTGGAACTATCTTTCTTATTGGTCTATTAACTCATTTACCTGCCGGGTGATGTCACCACGCAGGCCAAAACATCATCCCACCACATTTTCAGGCGCCCACATTTTTGACTGCGGCTGGACTTTTAAAATGAATCTCACTAATCACGTTAACTAAATGAATCTTCAGAAATTACTTGGTCAAAGCAACAAAAGAACAATGGAAAAGCCTGGAGAAATGTTGGGGTGGGTTAGCATCTTTCTAGAAGTCACAGAGGGTGCATGGAGGAACATGTTAAATGTTGGGGTGGGTTAGCATCTTTCTAGAAGTCACAGAGGGTGCATGGAGGAACATGTTAAATGTTGGGGTTGGTTAGCATATTTCTAGAAGTCACAGAAAGTGCATGGAGGAACATGTTAAATGTTGGGGTGGGTTAGCATCTTTCTAGAAGTCACAGAGGGTGCATGGAGGAACATATTAAATGTTGGGGTGGGTTAGCATCTTTCTAGAAGTCACAGAAAGTGCATGGAGGAACATGTTAAATGTTGGGGTGGGTTAGCATCTTTCTAGAAGTCACAGAGGGTGCATGGAGGAACATGTTAAATGTTGGGGTGGGTTAGCATCTTTCTAGAAGTCACAGAAAGTGCATGGACGAACATGTTAAATGTTGGGGTTAAAATCTTGTTTTTTTAATACATTTTTACAATATAGGCCATTTTAATACATTATGTAACAAGTTACACAACCCAAAAGAGACTCATTTCGTGCAATGACCCCCTTAGTTCTGGGGCGGCAGGGTAGCCTAGTGGTTAGAGCGTTGGACTAGTAACCGGAAGTAAGTTCAAACCACCGAGCTGACAAGGTCCAAATCTGTCGTTCTGCCCCTGAACAGGCAGTTAACCCACTGTTCCTAGGCCGTCATTGAAAATAAGAATTTGTTCTTAACTGACTTACCTAGTTAAATAAAGGTAAAATAATTAACAAATAAAAAAGTTCTCTCTCTCTTGATTCGGTCACCTAATGTCAATGCATCTCCTGAAAATGTATTTGAAAACTGTGCATAGTTTTTAGAATACCCTTAAAATTAGCCCTTTTCTAACCACAAGTCTTCAACTTTAAAAAAAGTTCCCAATTTTGTATTAAATTCTTAAAATGCTCCAAAAGTGATTGGCCCTGTCTTTATTCAAATGATAGACATTTAGGTTAATATAGTTCATATAAAACCCTGTTGTCAGCCATGATAAACCAACACAACCCAAATTTGAGAGAGACGGCGAGACGGAGAGAGACAGAGATTCACTAAAGCTATCTTTGTAGCCCCCGGTCCTCCTTCCCAGGACCGGCAGCGATCCAACACAGATCCTTCCAGGTTTTCCAACCTCACTGAGAGTACGTTTGTTATTTAATATCCAGTCACTCATGTTTAATATTATATATTTATACGTTTAAACTTCCCTTTCCTCTAAACGGTCAAACGGTCATCATCTACAGTGTTTAAGTTCTAGAACTTTCTTCCTCCTCCTAAAATTGAAAAGACATTTGGATTATAACAATAGGAAATGCTTCCCAGTGCTAGAAGTGCCAATATCACTACTATTGTCCTGTAGTAGAGGAATGGCAAGCCAAGCTGAGGCTGCAGAGCAGGTTTAACATATGGTTGATTGGCTGGCTGGGTGGTTGATAGGGTAATGTTTTGGTCATGTCGACATGAGATCTATACATGAGAAGCAGAAGGACCTACTGTGGAGAGGAGGAATAAGGGGTGAGGGATGTGTGGAGGGCTGGGGTAAAGGAGGGATATGTGGAGGGCTGGGGTAAAAGAGGAGGGATATATGGAGGGCTGGGGTAAAGGAGGAGGGATATGTGGAGGGCTGGGGTAAAGGAGGAGGGATGTGTGGAGGGCTGGGGTAAAGGAGGGATATGTGGAGGGCTGGGGTAAAAGAGGAGGGATATATGGAGGGCTGGGGTAAAGGAAGAGGGATATGTGGAGGGCTGGGGTAAAGGAGGAGGGATATATGGAGGGCTGGGGTAAAGGAGGAGGGATATGTGGAGGGCTGGGGAAAAGGAGGGATATGTGGAGGGCTGGGATAAAGGAGGGATATGTGGAGGGCTGGGATAAAGGAGGGATATGTGGAGGGCTGGGGTAAAGGAGGAGGGATATGTGGAGGGCTGGGGTAAAGGAGGGATATGTGGAGGGCTGGGGAAAAGGAGGAGGGATATGTGGAGGGCTGGGGTAAAGGAGGAGGGATGTGTGGAGGGCCGGGGTAAAGGAGGAGGGATATGGAGGGCTTGGGAAAAGGAGGAGGGATATGTGGAGAGCTGGGGTAAAGGAGGAGGGATATGTGGAGGGCTGGGGTAAAGGAGGGATATGTGGAGGGCTGGGCTAAAGGAGGGATATGTGGAGGGCTGGGGTAAAGGAGGAGGGATATGTGGAGGGCCGGGGTAAAGGAGGAGGGATGTGTGGAGGGCTGGGGTAAAGGAGGGGGATATGTGGAGGGCTGGGGTAAAGGAGGAGGGATGTGTGGAGGGCTGGTGTAAAGGAGGACGGATATGTGGAGGGCTGGGGTAAAGGAGCAGGGATATGTGGAGGGCTGGGGTAAAGGAGGAGGGATATGTAGAGGGCTGGGATAAAGGAGGGATATGTGGAGGGCTGGGGTAAAGGAGGAGGGATATGTGGAGGGCTGGGGTAAAGGAGGGATATGTGGAGGGCCGGGGTAAAGGAGGAGGGATGTGTGGAGGGCTGGGGTAAAGGAGGGGGGATATGTGGAGGGCTGGGGTAAAGGAGCAGGGATGTGTGGAGGGCTGGTGTAAAGGAGGACGGATATGTGGAGGGCTGGGGTAAAGGAGCAGGGATATGTGGAGGGCTGGGGTAAAGGAGGAGGGATATGTAGAGGGCTGGGATAAAGGAGGGATATGTGGAGGGCTGGGGTAAAGGAGGAGGGATATGTGGAGGGCTGGGGTAAAGGAGGGATATGTGGAGGGCTGGGGTAAAGGAGGAGGGATATGTGGAGGGCTGGGATAAAGGAGGGATATGTGGAGGGCTGGGGTAAAGGAGGAGGGATATGTGGAGGGCTGGGGTAAAGGAGGAGGGATGTGTGGAGGGCTGGGGTAAAGGACTGAGGAGGGGAGGATCACCATGTTGGCTTGGCACGCTGTCTGTCTGTCAGTCCGACTGGCTGTCTTTTGTATGGATGGAATATCCTGGTTCCACTGCTAACAAAATTACTTAAGAAACAGATATTTGTTTTGTGCTCTCAGGGCATGTGTAGATATCCTAGCCCCAGTTTACAGGTAATGGGAGGGGCCCTCTTTGCCTGGCTATAAACCCCACACCCTACATTCTCTCTGCTCACAGAGGCTTTAATGTCCTCAATAGGCTGGTTCTACCCTCCACACCGACTGAAGGACTGAATGCATATTTTCAACTATTGTTTCTGGGTTTCTCGACAAAAGTGTTTTGAGGGATGTATTCACACATTCAATCACACACGTTAATGTCACAAAACGTCCTCATCAAGGCAGATTCAGACATTCAATCACACACGTTAATGTCACAAAATGTCCTCATAAAGGCAGATTCACACATTCAATCACACACGTTAATTTCACAAAATGTCCTCATCATGGCAGATTCAGACATTCAATCACACACGTTAATTTCACAAAATGTCCTCATCAAGGCAGATTCAGACATTCACCACTCTGCTTATTACGTGGCCCCCCCTGGACTTCCTGTTCACCCATGACTGAGTGACCGTGCATGATTCCAAGGCCATCATTACTTTCGCTGATGACACAATGGTGGTAAGGCCGTCGTCATTGACGATTATGAGACATGCTATAGAGCCCCACAGTGACGGTGTCATTATACCCATAAAACCTAGCGGGCCAACACGGAAATGGTACCAATTATTTTTCCTCCATTCAAATCCCATAGGGGATTTTTAGAAACATTTAAAATATGGGCTGTGTTTCGTGTTACCCTGGAGTGACGTTTTGATAAACATGTAAATCTCTCTCGGACAACGTGAGCTTTATCAATATATCCGTCTCTATTTAAACTCAGATTCTAAAATGGCTAATTAGCATCAAAGTAGACATCATGCTAAAACTACAAATCCCTGCTAGCTTCTACACATCATTTCTAGTTGACACCTTTGCTAACAAGTATTGTATCAATTTAAAACAGATTTTGTCCATTTAAAGAAAAGTAGACAATTTATGAATTAATATATTTATTTAACATTAGATAGTTAATCCAGAGATTTTAATTTTTTATCTTTGCCTCAATTCGGCAACAATCTCGTCCAGAAAATCCAGAAAAATCCTGGTATTTGTAGTTCTTTATGATCACCACATGTCATTTCTGGAAGGTAAATACATATTGATAAAAGTCACCTTGTCCTAGCGAGTTTTAAGCCTCACTAAGCTCTTTTTGTGTGTCTGATTTGCATACTAGTAACATGACTGATAGTGACATGTAAATATTGTAACCTGATCCTACTTGATGTTTCATTTTGAGCAACAACAGAATCAAAAAACTAAAAAAACTTTTTTTAGTACGTATTCATCATAATTGAAATTATAATTATTATTATTATAATTATATTGTTCAATTGTCATTAATGCTTTGGAAAATGTGAAATTATTCCAATGTCTCGACTACCATTGATCTTTTAATGAAATTGATAGTTATTAAGTCAACTTTGAATAAGACCGTAGATGAAACAGTTTACAGACTTTGTTTGACGTCGGTCTTCATTGGAGACTATGTGTGCTGGAGAACATCCAATGAGAATCCTGGACATCCTGGAGAACATCCAATGAGAATCCTGGACATCCTGGAGAACATCCAATGAGAATCCTGGACATCCTGGGGAACATCCAATGAGATTCCTGGACATCCTGGAGAACATCCAATGAGAATCCTGGACATCCTGGAGAACATCCAATGAGAATCCTGGACATCCTGGAGAACATCCAATGAGAATCCTGGACATCCTGGAGAACATCCAATGAGAATCCTGGACATCCTGGAGAACATCCGCAAGATGGCGGTGGCAGGTTTAAATAATGCATCTCAAATCAATTGGACTAAGTCACTACCTGTTTTTATTCGCTGTTAACGAGGTGAGAAAAAAAATGACCAAACAGAATTTGTACCTTTGTTCTTAAAAGTAGTTTTTTGACCAGACATCTTTTTTTTAAATAGAAGAGGGCTAATTTTACTTTTACACGAATCAGCCCTCTCGCTTCAACTCTTCCTCTCTGCATTAGTCCTCCTTGCAACCAAAGTCTGTTAAGATATGTTCGCCCCTGGTTGGTGTTGTTATTGAGACAACTTAGTCCTTTTTGAACAGACTAATGGCGAGTTCGCGCCTGGTTGGTGTGGTTATTGAGACAACTTAGTCCTTTTTGAACAGACTAATGGCGATTGATCTATTTGACAAGCATTCTGTACAATAGAAATTATTAACTATTTGCTCATTTACCACAGCAAATCTACCGTGGCAATTTACCCAACACTGTATGAATGGAAACTAATGGTTGCCTGATGTTATTATTTTATTAGTTTCCTACTTACATTATCATGTTATCATGTATGTTATCAACAGCGTCTGGTATGGTCCTTTCTTATCAAGATCAGGGGGTAAAATATCCCAGGACCGTCCATCTTTGAAATGTGCAACTTAAGTCAATCGGAGTAATTTGTGCTGGAACATCAACTTGGTAATCGTACCCAATGTATATACTAGTTATCATTACTCATTGTGTATTTATGTTATAATTTGTTATCATTTTTCAAATGTTCCATGCATTGTTGGGAAGGGCCTGTAAAATAAGCATTTAACTGTTAGTCTACACCTGGTGTTTACAAAGTATGTGACAAATCACTTTTTTTGAAATTATACAAAACAAACTCAGCTGCATGCCTTTAACCTTGGCTGAGAATAGTACTGCAGGTTTGATATATACATTTAGTAGAATATTTGACTCCTTGCTGTCCCCAGTCCACCTGGCCGTGCTGCTCCTCCAGTTTCAACTGTTCTGCCTGCGGCTATGGAACCTGTTCACCGGACGTGCTACCTGTCCCAGACCTGCTGTTTTCAACTCTCTAGAGACAGCAGGCGTGGTAGAGATACTCTCAGTGATCGGCTATGAAAAGCCAACTGACATTTACTCCTTAGGTGCTGACCTGTTGCACCCTCTACAACCACTGTGATTATTATTATTTAACCCTGCTGTTCAACTATGAACATTTGAACATCTTGGCCATGTGCTGTTATAATCTCCACCCGGCACAGCCAGAAGAGGACTGATCACGTTTGATTTGATGATAGTGATTGTGCGATAGTGTGATAGTGATTATGTGATAGTGTGATAGTGACTATGTGATAGTGACTATGTGATAGTGACTGTGTGATAGTGACTGTGTGATAGTGACTGTGTGATAGTGTCATAGTGACTGTGTGATAGTGTGATAGTGACTGTGTGATAGTGACTGTGTGATAGTGTGATAGTGACTATGTGATAGTGACTATGTGATTGTGTGATAGTGACTGTGTGATAGTGACTGTGTGATAGTGACTATGTGATAGTGACTATGTGATAGTGTGATAGTGACTATGTGATAGTGACTATGTGATAGTGTGATAGTGACTATGTGATAGTGTGATAGTGACTATGTGATAGTGACTATGTGATAGTGACTGTGTGATAGTGTCATAGTGACTATGTGATAGTGACTATGTGATTGTGTGATAGTGACTGTGTGATAGTGACTGTGTGATAGTGACTGTGTGATAGTGACTATGTGATAGTGTGATAGTGACTGTGTGATAGTGTGATAGTGACTATGCGATAGTGTGATAGTGACTATGTGATAGTGACTATGTGATAGTGTGATAGTGACTATGTGATAGTGATTATGTGATAGTGTGATAGTGACTATGTGATAGTTACTATGTGATAGTGACTGTGTGATAGTGTGAAAGCGACAATTTGATAGTGTGATAGTGACTATGTGATAGTGACTATGTGATTGTGTGATAGTGACTGTGTGATAGTGACTGTGTGATAGTGACTGTGTGATAGTGACTATGTGATAGTGACTATGTGATAGTGACTGTGTGATAGTGACTATGTGATAGTGACTGTGTGATAGTGACTGTGTGATAGTGACTGTGTGATAGTGTCATAGTGACTGTGTGATAGTGTGATAGTGACTGTGTGATAGTGACTGTGTGATAGGGTGATAGTGACTATGTGATAGTGATTATGTGATAGTGTGATAGTGACTATGTGATAGTTACTATGTGATAGTGACTGTGTGATAGTGTGATAGTGACTATGTGATAGTGACTATGTGATAGTGACTATGTGATAGTGTGAAAGCGACAATTTGATAGTGTGATAGTGACTATGTGATAGTGACTATGTGATTGTGTGATAGTGACTGTGTGATAGTGACTGTGTGATAGTGACTGTGTGATAGTGACTATGTGATAGTGACTATGTGATAGTGACTATGTGATAGTGACTGTGTGATAGTGACTATGTGATAGTGACTGTGTGATAGTGACTGTGTGATAGTGACTGTGTGATAGTGTCATAGTGACTGTGTGATAGTGTGATAGTGACTGTGTGATAGTGACTGTGTGATAGTGTGATAGTGACTATGTGATAGTGACTATGTGATTGTGTGATAGTGACTGTGTGATAGTGACTGTGTGATAGTGACCATGTGATAGTGACTATGTGATAGTGACTATGTGATAGTGTGATAGTGACTATGTGATAGTGTGATAGTGACTATGTGATAGTGACTATGTGATAGTGACTGTGTGATAGTGTCATAGTGACTATGTGATAGTGACTATGTGATTGTGTGATAGTGACTGTGTGATAGTGACTGTGTGATAGTGACTGTGTGATAGTGACTATGTGATAGTGACTATGTGATAGTGTGATAGTGACTATGTGATAGTGACTATGTGATAGTGTGATAGTGACTATGTGATAGTGTGATAGTGACTATGTGAAAGTGACTTTGTGATAGTGACTATGTGATAGTGTGATAGTGACTATGTGATAGTGACTATGTGATAGTGACTGTGTGATAGTGTGATAGTGACTATGTGATAGTGTGATAGTGACTGTGTGATAGTGTGATAGTGACTATGCGATAGTGTGAAAGCGACAATTTGATAGTGTGATAGTGACTATGTGATAGTGACTATGTGATTGTGTGATAGTGACTGTGTGATAGTGACTGTGTGATAGTGACTGTGTGATAGTGACTATGTGATAGTGTGATAGTGACTATGTGATAGTGACTATGTGATAGTGTGATAGTGACTATGTGATAGTGACTATGTGATAGTGACTATGTGATAGTGACTGTGTGATAGTGTGATAGTGAATATGTGATAGTGACTATATGATAGTGTGATAGTGACTGTGTGATAGTGACTATGTGATAGTGTGATAGTGACTATGTGATAGTGTGATAGTGACTGTGTGATAGTGTGATAGTGACTATGCGATAGTGACTATGTGATAGTGTGATAGTGACTATGTGATAGTATGATAGTGACTATGTGATAGTGTGATAGTGACTATGTGATAGTGACTATGTGATAGTGACTGTGTGATAGTGTGATAGTGAATATGTGATCGTGACTATATGATAGTGTGATAGTGTGATAGTGACTGTGTGATAGTGACTATGTGATAGTGTGATAGTGACTATGTGATAGTGTGATAGTGACTGTGTGATAGTGTGATAGTGACTATGCGATAGTGACTATGTGATAGTGACTATGTGATAGTGACTATGTGATAGTGTGATAGTGACTATGTGATAGTATGATAGTGACTATGTGATAGTGTGATAGTGACTATGTGATAGTGACTATGTGATAGTTTGATAGTGACTATGTGATAGTGACTATGTGATAGTGACTATGTGATTGTGTGATAGTGACTGTGTGATAGTGACTGTGTGATAGTGACTGTGTGATAGTGACTATGTGATAGTGACTATGTGATAGTGTGATAGTGACTATGTGATAGTGACTATGTGATAGTGAAATAGTGACTATGTGATAGTGACTATGTGATAGTGCCTGTGTGATAGTGTGATAGTGAATATGTGATAGTGACTATATGATAGTGTGATAGTGACTGTGTGATAGTGACTATGTGATAGTGTGATAGTGACTATGTGATAGTGTGATAGTGACTGTGTGATAGTGTGATAGTGACTATGCGATAGTGACTATGTGATAGTGACTATGTGATAGTGTGATAGTGACTATGTGATAGTATGATAGTGACTATGTGATAGTGTGATAGTGACTATGTGATAGTGACTATGTGATAGTGACTATGTGATAGTGACTGTGTGATAGTGTGATAGTGAATATGTGATAGTGACTATATGATAGTGTGATAGTGACTGTGTGATAGTGACTATGTGATAGTGTGATAGTGACTATGTGATAGTGTGATAGTGACTATGTGATAGTGTGATAGTGACTATGCGATAGTGACTATGTGATAGTGACTATGTGATAGTGTGATAGTGACTATGTGATAGTATGATAGTGACTATGTGATAGTGTGATAGTGACTATGTGATAGTGACTATGTGATAGTGACTATGTGATAGTGACTGTGTGATAGTGTGATAGTGAATATGTGATAGTGACTATATGATAGTGTGATAGTGACTGTGTGATAGTGACTATGTGATAGTGTGATAGTGACTATGTGATAGTGTGATAGTGACTGTGTGATAGTGTGATAGTGACTATGCGATAGTGACTATGTGATAGTGACTATGTGATAGTGTGATAGTGACTATGTGATAGTATGATAGTGACTATGTGATAGTGTGATAGTGACTGTGTGATAGTGTGATAGTGACTATGCGATAGTGACTATGTGATAGTGACTATGTGATAGTGACTATGTGATAGTGTGTGATAGTGACTATGTGATATAGTGTGTGATAGTGACTATGTGATAGTGTGATAGTGACTATGTGATAGTGACTATGTGATAGTGACTATGTGATAGTGACTAGTGTGATAGTGACTATGTGATAGTGACTATGTGATGTGATAGTGACTGTGTGATAGTGACTATGTGATAGTGACTATGTGATAGTGACTATGTGATAGTGACTATGTGATAGTGTGATAGTGACTATGTGATAGTGACTATGTGATAGTGAATAGTGATAGTGACTATGTGATAGTGACTATGTGATAGTGATGTGTGATAGTGTGATAGTGATATGTGATAGTGACTATGATAGTGTGATAGTGACTGTGTGATAGTGACTATGTGATAGTGATAGTGACTATGTGATAGTGTGATAGTGACTGTGTGATAGTGTGATAGTGACTATGTGATAGTGACTATGTGATAGTGACTATGTGATAGTGTGATAGTGACTATGTGATAGTATGATAGTGACTATGTGATAGTGTGATAGTGACTATGTGATAGTGACTATGTGATAGTGACTATGTGATAGTGACTGTGTGATAGTGTGATAGTGACTATGTGATAGTGACTATATGATAGTGTGTGATAGTGACTGTGTGATAGTGACTATGTGATAGTGTGATAGTGACTATGTGATAGTGTGATAGTGACTGTGTGATAGTGTGATAGTGACTATGTGATAGTGACTATGTGATAGTGACTATGTGATAGTGTGATAGTGACTATGTGATAGTGTGATAGTGACTATGTGATAGTGTGATAGTGACTATGTGATAGTGACTATGTGATAGTGACTATGTGATAGTGACTGTGTGATAGTGTGATAGTGAATATGTGATAGTGACTATATGATAGTGTGATAGTGACTGTGTGATAGTGACTATGTGATAGTGTGATAGTGACTATGTGATAGTGTGATAGTGACTGTGTGATAGTGTGATAGTGACTATGCGATAGTGACTATGTGATAGTGACTATGTGATAGTGTGATAGTGACTATGTGATAGTATGATAGTGACTATGTGATAGTGTGATAGTGACTATGTGATAGTGACTATGTGATAGTGACTGTGTGATAGTGTGATAGTGAATATGTGATAGTATGATAGTGACTATGTGATAGTGTGATAGTGACTATGTGATAGTGACTATGTGATAGTGTGATAGTGACTATGTGATAGTGTGATAGTGACTGTGTGATAGTGTGATAGTGACTATGTGATAGTGACTATGTGATAGTGACTATGTGATGAGTGATATGTGACTATGTGATAGTGACTATGTGATAGTATGATAGTGACTATGTGATAGTGTGATAGTGACTATGTGATAGTGACTATGTGATAGTGTGATAGTGACTATGTGATAGTGACTATGTGATAGTGTGATAGTGACTATGTGATAGTGTGATAGTGACTATGTGATAGTGACTATGTGATAGTGTGATAGTGACTGTGTGATAGTGACTGTGTGATAGTGACTGTGTGATAGTGACTATGTGATAGTGACTATGTGATAGTGTGATAGTGACTATGTGATAGTGACTATGTGATAGTGACTATGTGATAGTGTGATAGTGACTATGTGATAGTGACTATGTGATAGTGACTATGTGATAGTGACTGTGTGATAGTGTGATAGTGACTATGTGATAGTGACTATGTGATAGTGTGATAGTGACTGTGTGATAGTGACTATGTGATAGTGTGATAGTGACTATGTGATAGTGTGATAGTGACTGTGTGATAGTGTGATAGTGAGTGATAGTGACTATGTGATAGTGACTATGTGATAGTGACTATGTGATAGTGTGATAGTGACTATGTGATGACTATGATAGTGACTATGTGATAGTGTGATAGTGACTATGTGATAGTGACTATGTGATAGTGTGATAGTGACTGTGTGATAGTGACTATGTGATAGTGTGATAGTGACTGTGTGATAGTGACTGTGTGATAGTGTGATAGTGACTGTGTGATAGTGACTATGTGATAGTGACTATGTGATAGTGTGATAGTGACTATGTGATAGTGACTATGTGATAGTGTGATAGTGACTGTGTGATAGTGACTATGTGATAGTGACTGTGTGATAGTATGATAGTGATATGTGATAGTGACTATATGATAGTGTGATAGTGACTGTGTGATAGTGACTATGTGATAGTGTGATAGTGACTGTGTGATAGTGTGATAGTGACTATGTGATAGTGTGATAGTGACTATGTGATAGTGACTATGTGATAGTGACTATGTGATAGTGACTATGTGATAGTGACTATGATAGTGACTATGTGATAGTGTGATAGTGACTATGTGATAGTGACTATGTGATAGTGACTATGTGATAGTACTGTGTGACTAGTGTGATAGTGACTATGTGATAGTGACTGATATGATATGTGATAGTGACTATGTGATAGTGACTATGTGATAGTGTGATAGTGACTATGTGATAGTGTGATAGTGACTATGTGATAGTGTGATAGTGACTATGTGATAGTGACTATGTGATAGTGACTATGTGATAGTGTGATAGTGACTGTGTGATAGTGACTATGTGATAGTGTGATAGTGACTATGTGATAGTGACTATGTGATAGTGACTATGTGATAGTGACTATGTGATAGTGACTATGTGATAGTGTGATAGTGACTGTGTGATAGTGACTATGTGATAGTGTGATAGTGACTGTGTGATAGTGACTATGTGATAGTGTGATAGTGACTGTGTGATAGTGACTATGTGATAGTGACTATGTGATAGTGTGATAGTGACTATGTGATGTGATAGTGACTATGTGTGTGATAGTGACTATGTGATAGTGACTATGTGATAGTGTGATAGTGACTATGTGATAGTGACTATGTGATAGTGACTATAGTGACTATGTGATAGTGACTATGTGATATGTGATAGTGTGATAGTGACTGTGTGATAGTGTGATAGTGACTATGTGATAGTGACTATGTGATGTGACTATGTGATAGTGACTAGTGTGATATGTGATAGTGACTATGTGATAGTGACTATGTGATAGTGTGATAGTGACTATGTGATAGTGACTATGTGATAGTGATAGTGACTGTGTGATAGTGACTATGTGATAGTGACTGTGTGATAGTGATATGTGATAGTGACTATGTGATAGTGTGATAGTGACTATGTGATAGTGACTATGTGATGAAATAGTGACTATGTGATAGTGACTATGTGATATGTGATAGTGACTATGTGATAGTGACTATGATGTGTGATAGTGACTATGTGATAGTGACTATGTGATTGTGACTATGTGATAGTGACTGTGTGATAGTGTGATAGTGACTATGTGATAGTGACTGTGTGATAGTGACTGTGTGATAGTGTGATAGTGATAGTGATAGTGACTATGTGATAGTGACTATGTGATAGTGTGATAGTGACTATGTGATAGTGACTATGTGATAGTGACTGTGTGATAGTGTGATAGTGACTATGTGATAGTGACTATGTGATAGTGACTATGTGATAGTGTGATAGTGACTATGTGATAGTATGATAGTGACTATGTGATAGTGTGATAGTGACTATGTGATAGTGACTATGTGATAGTGACTATGTGATAGTGACTGTGTGATAGTGACTATGTGATAGTGACTATATGATAGTGTGATAGTGACTGTGTGATAGTGACTATGTGATAGTGTGATAGTGACTATGTGATAGTGTGATAGTGACTGTGTGATAGTGTGATAGTGACTATGCGATAGTGACTATGTGATAGTGACTATGTGATAGTGTGATAGTGACTATGTGATGTGATAGTGACTATGTGATAGTGTGATAGTGTGAGTGACTAGTAGTGACTATGTGATAGTGACTATGTGATAGTGTGATAGTGAATATGTGATAGTGACTATATGATAGTGTGATAGTGACTGTGTGATAGTGACTATGTGATAGTGTGATAGTGACTATGTGATAGTGTGATAGTGACTGTGTGATAGTGTGATAGTGACTATGCGATAGTGACTATGTGATAGTGACTATGTGATAGTGTGATAGTGACTATGTGATAGTATGATAGTGACTATGTGATAGTGTGATAGTGACTATGTGATAGTGACTATGTGATAGTGTGATAGTGACTATGTGATAGTGACTATGCGATAGTATGATAGTGACTATGTGATAGTGACTATGTGATTGTGACTATGTGATAGTGACTGTGTGATAGTGTGATAGTGACTATGTGATAGTGACTATGTGATAGTGACTGTGTGATAGTGACTGTGTGATAGTGTGATAGTGACTAGTGATAGTGACTATGTGATAGTGTGATAGTGACTATGTGATAGTGACTATGTGATAGTGACTATGTGATAGTGTGATAGTGACTATGTGATAGTATGATAGTGACTATGTGATAGTGTGATAGTGACTATGTGATAGTGACTATGTGATAGTGTGATAGTGACTATGTGATAGTGTGATAGTGACTATGTGATAGTGACTATGCGATAGTATGATAGTGACTATGTGATAGTGACTATGTGATTGTGACTATGTGATAGTGACTGTGTGATAGTGTGATAGTGACTATGTGATAGTGACTGTGTGATAGTGACTGTGTGATAGTGTGATAGTGATAGTGATAGTGACTATGTGATAGTGACTATGTGATAGTGTGATAGTGACTATGTGATAGTGACTGTGTGATAGTGACTATGTGATAGTGACTGTGTGATAGTGATAGTGATAGTGACTATGTGATAGTGACTATGTGATAGTGTGATAGTGACTATGTGATAGTGAGTGTGATAGTGACTATGTGATAGTGTATGTGATATGTGACTAGTGTGATAGTGACTATGATGATAGTGACTATGTGAGTGACTATGTGATAGTGTGATAGTGACTGTGTGATAGTGTGTGATAGTGACTATAGTGATATGTGATAGTGACTATGTGATAGTGACTGATAGTGTGATAGTGACTATGTGATAGTGAGTGACTGTGTGATAGTGACTATGTGATAGTGACTATGTGATGTGTGATAGTGACTATGTGATAGTGTGTGACTGTGTGATAGTGACTATGTGATAGTGTGATAGTGACTATGTGATAGTGACTGTGTGATAGTGACTATGTGATAGTGACTATAGTGACTAGTGTGATAGTGACTATGTGATAGTGACTATGTGATAGTGACTGTGTGATAGTGTGATAGTGACTATGTGATAGTGACTATGTGATAGTGTGATAGTGACTATGTGATAGTGACTATGTGATAGTGTGTGTGATAGTGACTATGTGATAGTGTGATAGTGAATGTGTGATAGTGTGATAGTGACTATGTGATAGTGACTATGTGATAGTGACTATGTGATAGTGACTATGTGATAGTGTGATAGTGATTGTGTGATAGTGTGATAGTGACTATGTGATAGTGACTATGTGATAGTGTGATATGTGATATGTGACTAGTGTGATAGTGACTATGTGATAGTGACTATGTGATGTGATAGTGACTGTGTGATAGTGTGATAGTGACTATGTGATAGTGACTATGTGATAGTGTGATAGTGACTATGTGATAGTGACTATGTGATAGTGTGATAGTGACTATGTGATAGTGACTATGTGATAGTGACTGTGTGATAGTGTGATAGTGACTATGTGATAGTGACTATGTGATAGTGACTATGTGATTGTGTGATAGTGACTATGTGATAGTGATAGTGACTATGTGATAGTGACTATGATAGTGACTATGTGATAGTGACTATGTGATAGTGTGATAGTGACTATGTGATAGTGATAGTGATAGTGACTAGTGTGATAGTGACTATGTGATAGTGACTATGTGATAGTGACTATGTGATAGTGACTGTGTGATAGTGTGATAGTGACTATGTGATAGTGACTATGTGATAGTGACTGTGTGATAGTGACTGTGTGATAGTGTGATAGTGACTATGTGATAGTGACTATGTGATAGTGACTATGTGATAGTGTGATAGTGACTATGTGATAGTGACTATGTGATAGTGACTATGTGATAGTGTGATAGTGACTATGTGATAGTGACTATGTGATAGTGTGATAGTGACTGTGTGATAGTGACTGATAGTGACTATGTGATAGTGACTATGTGATAGTGTGATAGTGACTGTGTGATAGTGACTATGTGATAGTGACTATGTGATAGTGACTATGTGATAGTGACTATGTGATAGTGTGATAGTGACTATGTGATAGTGATAGTGACTATGTGATAGTGTGATAGTGACTATGTGATAGTGACTATGTGATAGTGACTGTGTGATAGTGTGATAGTGACTATGTGATAGTGACTATGTGATAGTGTGATAGTGACTGTGTGATAGTGACTATGTGATAGTGTGATAGTGACTATGTGATAGTGTGATAGTGACTGTGTGATAGTGTGATAGTGACTGTGTGATAGTGACTATGTGATAGTGACTATGTGATAGTGACTATGTGATAGTGACTATGTGATAGTGTGATAGTGACTATGTGATAGTGACTATGTGATAGTGACTATGTGATAGTGTGATAGTGACTATGTGATAGTGACTATGTGATAGTGTGATAGTGACTGTGTGATAGTGACTGTGTGATAGTGACTATGTGATAGTGACTATGTGATAGTGTGATAGTGACTGTGTGATAGTGACTATGTGATAGTGACTATGTGATAGTGACTATGTGATAGTGTGATAGTGACTATGTGATAGTGACTGATAGTGTGATAGTGACTGTGTGATAGTGACTATGTGATAGTGTGATAGTGACTGATGTGATAGTGTGATAGTGACTGTGTGATAGTGTGATAGTGACTATGTGATAGTGACTATGTGATAGTGACTATGTGATAGTGTGATAGTGACTATGTGATAGTATGATAGTGACTATGTGATATAGTGTGATAGTGACTATGTGATAGTGACTATGTGATAGTGACTGATAGTATGATAGTGACTATGTGATAGTGTGTGATAGTGACTATGTGATAGTGACTGTGTGATAGTGTGATAGTGACTATGTGATAGTGACTATGTGATAGTGATAGTGTGTGATAGTGACTATGTGATAGTGTGATAGTGACTATGTGATAGTGACTGATGTGATAGTGACTATGTGATAGTGACTATGTGATAGTGACTATGTGATAGTGTGATAGTGACTATGTGATAGTATGATAGTGACTATGTGATAGTGTGATAGTGACTATGTGATAGTGACTATGTGATAGTGTGTGATAGTGACTGATGTGATAGTGACTATGTGATAGTGACTGATAGTGATAGTGTGATAGTGATAGTGACTATGTGATAGTGATAGTGACTATGTGATAGTGACTATGTGATAGTGACTATGTGATAGTGATAGTGTGATAGTGACTATGTGACTATGTGATAGTGACTATGTGATAGTGACTGTGTGATAGTGACTATGTGATAGTGTGATAGTGACTATAGTGTGATAGTGACTATGTGATAGTGACTAGTGTGATAGTGACTATGTGATAGTGACTGTGTGATAGTGACTATGTGATAGTGATAGTGTGATAGTGACTATGTGATAGTGACTATGTGATAGTGACTATGTGAGTGTGATAGTGACTATGTGACTGTGTGATAGTGACTATGTGAGTGACTATGTGATAGTGACTATGTGATAGTGACTATGTGATGATAGTGACTGATGTGATAGTGACTGTGTGATAGTGACTATGTGATAGTGACTATGTGATAGTGTGATAGTGACTGTGTGATAGTGACTATGTGATAGTGACTATGTGATTGTGTGATAGTGACTATGTGATAGTGACTATGTGATAGTGACTATGTGATTGTGTGATAGTGACTATGTGATAGTGACTATGTGATAGTGACTGTGTGATAGTGACTGTGTGATAGTGACTGTGTGATAGTGACTATGTGATAGTGACTATGTGATCGTGTGATAGTGACTATGTGATAGTATGATGGTGACTGTGTGATAGTGACTGTGTGATAGTGACTATGTGATAGTGACTATGTGATAGTGTGATAGTGACTATGTGATAGTGTGATAGTGACTATGTGATAGTGACTATGTGATAGTATGATAGTGACTATGTGATAGTGACTATGTGATAGTGACTATGTGATAGTGTGATAGTGACTATGTGATAGTGACTATGTGATAGTGTGATAGTGACTATGTGATAGTGTGATAGTGACTATGTGATAGTGACTATGTGATACTATGATAGTGACTATGTGATAGTGACTATGTGATAGTGACTATGTGATAGTGACTATGTGATAGTGACTATAGTGACTATGTGATAGTGATGTGATAGTGACTATGTGATAGTGTGTGATAGTGACTATGTGATAGTGACTATGCTGATGTGATAGTGACTATGTGATAGTGTGATAGTGACTATGTGATAGTGACTATGTGATAGTGTGATAGTGACTATGTGATAGTGTGATAGTGACTGTGTGATAGTGACTGTGTGATAGTGACTATGTGATGTGATAGTGACTATGTGATAGTGACTATGTGATAGTGACTATGTGATAGTGACTATGTGATTGTGTGATAGTGACTATGTGATAGTGACTATGCTATGTGATAGTGACTATGTGATTGTGTGATAGTGACTATGTGATAGTGACTATGTGATAGTGTGATAGTGACTATGTGATAGTATGATAGTGACTGTGTGATAGTGACTATTTGATAGTGACTATGTGATCGTGACTATGTGATAGTGACTATGTGATAGTGAGATTGTGACTATGTGATAGTGGCTGTGTGATAGTGACTGTGTGATAGTGTGATAGTGACTATGTGATAGTGACTGTGTGATAGTGTGATAGTGACTATGTGATAGTGACTATGTGATAGTGACTGTGTGATAGTGTGATAGTGACTATGTGATAGTGACTATGTGATAGTATGATAGCGACTATGTGATAGTGTGATAGTGACTATGTGATAGTGTGATAGTGACTATGTGATAGTGACTATGTGATAGTATGATAGTGACTATGTGATAGTGACTATGTGATAGTGACTATGTGATAGTGTGATAGTGACTATGTGATAGTGACTATGTGATAGTGACTATGTGATAGTGTGATAGTGACTATGTGATAGTGACTGTGTGATAGTGACTATGTGATAGTGTGATAGTGACTATGTGATAGTGACTATGTGATAGTGACTATGTGATTGTGTGATAGTGACTATGTGATAGTGACTATGTGATAGTGTGATAGTGACTATGTGATAGTGACTATGTGATAGTGTGATAGTGACTATGTGATAGTGTGATAGTGACTATGTGATAGTGACTATGTGATAGTGTGATAGTGACTATGTGATAGTGACTATGTGATAGTATGATAGCGACTATGTGATATGTGATAGTGATAGTGACTATGTGATAGTGACTGTGTGATAGTGACTATGTGATAGTGACTATGTGATAGTGACTATGTGATGACTGTGTGATAGTGACTATGTGATAGTGACTATGTGATAGTGACTATGTGATTGTGTGATAGTGACTATGTGATAGTGACATAGTGTGTGATAGTGACTATGTGATAGTGTGATAGTGACTAGTGTGATAGTGACTAGTGTGATAGTGACTATGTGATAGTGTGATAGTGACTATGTGATAGTGTGATAGTGACTATGTGATAGTGACTATGTGATAGTGTGATAGTGACTATGTGATAGTGACTATGATGATAGTGACTGTGTGATAGTGTGATGTGACTATAGTGACTATGTGATAGATGTGACTATGTGATAGTGTGTGATAGTGACTGTGTGATAGTGTATGATAGTGACTATGTGATAGTGACTATGTGATAGTGACTGTGTGATAGTGACTATGTGATAGTGTGATAGTGACTATGTGATGTGATAGTGACTGTGTGATAGTGACTATGTGATAGTGACTATGTGATAGTGACTATGTGATTGTGTGATAGTGACTATGTGATAGTGATAGTGACTATGTGATAGTGACTATGTGATAGTGATAGTGACTATGTGATAGTGACTATGTGACTATGATAGTGACTATGTGATAGTGTGATAGTGACTATGTGATAGTGACTATGTGATAGTGATAGTGAGTGACTATGTGATAGTGACTATGTGATGAGTGTGACTATGTGATACTGTGTGATAGTGACTATGTGATAGTGTGATAGTGACTAGTGTGATAGTGACTATGTGATAGTGTGATAGTGACTATGTGATAGTGTGTGATAGTGACTATGTGATAGTATGATAGTGACTATGTGATGACTAGTGTGATAGTGACTATGTGATAGTGACTATGTGACTATGTGATAGTATGATATGACTATGTGATAGTGACTATGTGATAGTGACTAGTGTGATAGTGACTATGTGATAGTGACTATGTGATAGTGTGAGTGACTGATAGTGACTATGTGATAGTGTGATAGTGACTATGTGATAGTGACTATGTGATAGTGACTGTGTGATTGTGTGATAGTGACTATGTGATAGTGACTATGTGATAGTGTGATAGTGACTATGTGATAGTGACTATGTGATAGTGTGATAGTGACTATGTGATAGTGACTAGTGACTATGTGATAGTGACTATGTGATAGTGTGATAGTGACTATGTGATAGTGACTATGTGATAGTGATAGTGATAGTGATAGTGTGATAGTGACTATGTGATAGTGACTATGTGATTGTGTGATAGTGACTATGTGATAGTGACTATGTGATAGTGACTATGTGATGTGTGATAGTGTGATATGACTAGTGACTATGTGATAGTGACTATGTGATTGTGTGATAGTGACTATGTGATATGACAGTGTGATAGTGACTATGTGTGACTAGTGATATGTGATTATGTGTAGTGTGATAGTGACTATGTGATAGTGACTATGTGATAGTGACTATGTGATAGTGTGATAGTGACTATGTGATAGTGACTATGTGATAGTATGATAGTGACTATGTGATAGTGACTATGTGATAGTGACTGTGTGATAGTGTGATAGTGACTATGTGATAGTGACTATGTGATAGTATGATTGCGACTATGTGATAGTGTGATAGTGACTATGTGATAATGACTATGCGATAGTATGATAGTGACTATGTGATAGTGACTATGTGATAGTGACTATGTGATAGTGACTATGTGATAGTGTGATAGTGACTATGTGATAGTGTGATAGTGACTGTGTGATAGTGACTGTGTGATAGTGACTATGTGATAGTGACTATGTGATTGTGTGATAGTGACTATGTGATAGTGACTATGTGATAGTGACTATGTGATTGTGTGATAGTGACTATGTGATAGTGACTATGTGATAGTGACTATGCTGTGTGATAGTGACTATGTGATAGTGACTATGTGATAGTGTGATAGTGACTATGTGATAGTATGATAGTGACTGTGTGATAGTGACTATTTGATAGTGACTATGTGATCGTGACTATGTGATAGTGACTATGTGATAGTGTGATTGTGACTATGTGATAGTGGCTGTGTGATAGTGACTGTGTGATAGTGTGATAGTGACTATGTGATAGTGACTGATAGTGTGATAGTGACTATGTGATAGTGACTATGTGATAGTGACTATGTGATAGTGATAGTGACTATGTGATAGTGACTATGTGATAGTGACTATGTGATAGTGTGATAGTGACTATGTGATAGTGACTATGTGATAGTGACTATGTGATAGTGACTATGTGATAGTGACTATGTGATAGTGTGATAGTGACTATGTGATAGTGTGATAGTGACTATGTGATAGTGACTATGTGATAGTGACTGTGTGATAGTGATAGTGACTATGTGATAGTGACTATGTGATAGTGACTATGTGATTGTGTGATAGTGACTATGTGATAGTGACTATGTGATAGTGTGATAGTGACTATGTGATAGTGACTATGTGATAGTGTGATAGTGACTATGTGATAGTGTGATAGTGACTATGTGATAGTGACTATGTGATAGTGTGATAGTGACTATGTGATAGTGACTATGTGATAGTATGATAGTGACTGTGTGATAGTGTGATAGTGACTATGTGATAGTGACTATGTGATTGTGTGATAGTGACTATGTGATAGTGACTATGTGATAGTGACTATGTGATTGTGTGATAGTGACTATGTGATAGTGACTATGTGATAGTGATAGTGACTATGTGATAGTGTGATAGTGACTATGTGATTGTGTGATAGTGTGATAGTGACTATGTGATAGTGACTATGTGATAGTGTGATAGTGACTATGTGATAGTGTGATAGTGACTGTGATGTGATAGTGACTATGTGATAGTGACTATGTGATAGTGTGATAGTGACTATGTGATAGTGAGTGTGATAGTGACTATGTGATAGTGACTATGTGATAGTGACTGTGTGATAGTGTGATAGTGACTGTGTGATAGTGACTGACTATGTGATAGTGTGATAGTGACTATGTGTGACTAGTGATGTGATAGTGACTATGTGATAGTGACTATGTGATAGTGACTATGTGATAGTGACTATGTGATAGTGATAGTGACTATGTGATAGTGACTATGATAGTGTGATAGTGTGACTGTGTGATAGTGACTGTGTGATAGTGACTATGTGATAGTGACTATGTGATAGTGACTATGTGATAGTGTGATAGTGACTATGTGATAGTGACTGTGTGATAGTGACTGTGTGATAGTGACTATGTGATAGTGACTATGTGATAGTGTGATAGTGACTATGTGATAGTGACTATGTGATAGTGTGATAGTGACTATGTGATAGTGACTATGTGATAGTGACTATGTGATAGTGACTATGTGTGTGTGATAGTGACTATGTGATAGTGACTATGTGATAGTGTGATAGTGACTATGTGATAGTGTGTGATAGTGACTATGTACTGTGTGATAGTGACTATGTGATAGATGATAGTGACTGTGTGATAGTGTGATAGTGACTATGTGATAGTGACTGTGTGATAGTGTGATAGTGACTATGTGATAGTGACTATGTGATAGTGTGATAGTGACTATGTGATAGTGACTGTGTGATAGTGACTGTGTGATAGTGTGATAGTGATAGTGATAGTGACTATGTGATAGTGACTATGTGATAGTGTGATAGTGACTATGTGATAGTGACTGTGTGATAGTGACTATGTGATAGTGACTATGTGAGAGTGTGATAGTGACTATGTGATAGTGACTATGTGATTGTGACTATGTGAGAGTGTGATAGTGACTGTGTGATAGTGTGATAGTGACTATGTGATAGTATGATAGTGACTATGTGATAGTGTGATAGTGACTGTGTGATAGTGACTATGTGATAGTGACTATGTGATAGTGTCATAGTGACTGTGTGATAGTGACTATGTGATAGTGACTATGTGATAGTGACTATGTGATGTGATAGTGTGATAGTGACTATGTGATAGTGACTATGTGTGTGATAGTGACTATGTGATAGTGTGATAGTGACTATGTGATAGTGACTATGTGATAGTGTGTGATAGTGACTATGTGATAGTGTGATAGTGACTATGTGATAGTGACTAGTGATAGTGTGATAGTGACTGTGTGATAGTGACTATGTGATAGTGTGATAGTGACTATGTGATAGTGTGATAGTGACTATGTGATAGTGACTATGTGATAGTGACTATGTGATAGTGACTATGTGATAGTGTGATAGTGACTATGTGATAGTGACTATGTGATAGTGACTATGTGATAGTGTGATAGTGACTATGTGATAGTGTGATAGTGACTATGTGATAGTGACTATGTGATAGTGTGATAGTGACTATTGATAGTGTGATAGTGACTATGTGATAGTGTGATGTGTGATAGTGACTGTGTGATAGTGACTGATGTGATAGTGTGATAGTGACTATGTGATAGTGACTATGTGATAGTGACTATGTGATAGTGACTATGTGATAGTGACTATGTGATAGTGACTATGTGATAGTGACTATGTGATAGTGACTATGTGATAGTGACTGATAGTGACTAGTGTGATAGTGAATATGTGATAGTGACTATATGATAGTGTGATAGTGACTGTGTGATAGTGACTATGTGATAGTGTGATAGTGACTATGTGATAGTGTGATAGTGACTGTGTGATAGTGTGATAGTGACTATGTGATAGTGACTATGTGATAGTGACTATGTGATAGTGTGATAGTGACTATGTGATAGTGTGATAGTGACTATGTGATAGTGACTATGTGATAGTGACTATGTGATAGTGACTATGTGATAGTGTGATAGTGACTATGTGATAGTATGATAGTGACTATGTGATAGTGTGATAGTGACTATGTGATAGTGTGATAGTGACTATGTGATAGTGACTATGTGATAGTGTGAAAGCGACAATTTGATAGTGTGATAGTGACTATGTGATAGTGACTATGTGATTGTGTGATAGTGACTGTGTGATAGTGACTGTGTGATAGTGACTATGTGATAGTGACTATGTGATAGTGACTATGTGATAGTGTGATAGTGACTATGTGATAGTGAAATAGTGACTATGTGATAGTGACTATGTGATAGTGACTGATAGTGATAGTGACTGTGTGATAGTGTGATAGTGATATGTGATAGTGACTATGTGATAGTGTGATAGTGACTGTGTGATAGTGACTATGTGATAGTGTGATAGTGACTATGTGATAGTGTGATAGTGACTGTGTGATAGTGTGATAGTGACTATGCGATAGTGACTATGTGATAGTGACTATGTGATAGTGTGATAGTGACTATGTGATAGTGACTATGTGATAGTGACTATGTGATAGTGACTGTGTGATAGTGTGATAGTGACTATGTGATAGTGACTATGTGATAGTGATAGTGACTGTGTGATAGTGACTATGTGATAGTGTGATAGTGACTATGTGATAGTGTGATAGTGACTGTGTGATAGTGTGATAGTGACTATGCGATAGTGACTATGTGATAGTGTCATAGTGACTGTGTGATAGTGACTATGTGATAGTGACTATATGATAGTGTGATAGTGACTGTGTGATAGTGTGATAGTGACTATGCGTTAGTGACTATGTGATAGTGTCATAGTGACTGTGTGATAGTGACTATGTGATAGTGACTGTGTGATAGTGTGAAAGCGACAATTTGATAGTGTGATAGTGACTATGTGATAGTGACTATGAGATTGTGTGATAGTGACTGTGTGATAGTGACTGTGTGATAGTGACTATGTGATAGTGACTATGTGATAGTGACTATGTGATAGTGTGATAGTGACTATGTGATAGTAGTGACTATGTGATAGTGACTATGTGATAGTGACTATGTGTGATAGTGACTATGTGATAGTGACTATGTGATAGTGACTATATGTGATAGTGACTATGTGTGTGTGATAGTGACTGTGTGATAGTGACTATGTGATAGTGATAGTGACTATGTGACTATAGTGTGATAGTGACTGTGTGATAGTGTGTGATAGTGACTATGTGATAGTGACTATGTGATAGTGACTATGTGATAGTGTGATAGTGACTATGTGATAGTGACTATGTGATAGTGACTATGTGATAGTGACTGTGTGATAGTGTGATAGTGACTATGTGATAGTGACTATGTGATAGTGTGATAGTGACTATGTGATAGTGACTATGTGATAGTGACTATGTGATAGTGTGATAGTGACTATGTGATAGTGACTATGTGATAGTGTGATAGTGACTGTGTGATAGTGACTATGTGATAGTGACTATGTGATAGTGTGATAGTGACTATGTGATAGTGTGATAGTGACTATGTGATAGTGACTATGTGATAGTGATAGTGACTGTGTGATAGTGACTATGTGATAGTGACTATGTGATAGTGACTATGTGATATGTGATAGTGATGTGATAGTGTGATAGTGACTGTGTGATAGTGTGATAGTGACTATGTGATAGTGACTATGTGATAGTGACTATGTGATAGTGTGATAGTGACTATGTGATAGTGTGATAGTGACTATGTGATAGTGATAGTGACTATGTGATAGTGACTATGTGATAGTGACTATGTGATAGTGTGATAGTGACTATGTGATAGTGACTATGTGATAGTGTGATAGTGACTGTGTGATAGTGACTATGTGATAGTGTGATAGTGACTGTGTGATGTGATAGTGACTGATGTGACTAGTGTGATAGTGACTATGTGTGATAGTGACTATGTGATAGTGACTATGTGATAGTGACTATGTGATAGTGACTATGTGATAGTGACTGTGTGATAGTGTGATAGTGAATATGTGATAGTGACTATGTGATAGTGACTGTGTGATAGTGACTATGTGATAGTGTGATAGTGACTGTGTGATAGTGTGATAGTGACTATGTGATAGTGACTATGTGATAGTGTGATAGTGACTATGTGATAGTGTGATAGTGACTATGTGATAGTGACTATGTGATAGTATGATAGTGACTATGTGATAGTGACTATGTGATAGTGACTGTGTGATAGTGTGATAGTGACTATGTGATAGTGACTATGTGATAGTATGATTGCGACTATGTGATAGTGTGATAGTGACTATGTGATAATGACTATGCGATAGTATGATAGTGACTATGTGATAGTGACTATGTGATAGTGACTATGTGATAGTGACTATGTGATAGTGTGATAGTGACTATGTGATAGTGTGATAGTGACTGTGTGATAGTGACTGTGTGATAGTGACTATGTGATAGTGACTATGTGATTGTGTGATAGTGACTATGTGATAGTGACTATGTGATTGTGTGATAGTGACTATGTGATAGTGACTATGTGATAGTGACTATGCTATGTGATAGTGACTATGTGATTGTGTGATAGTGACTATGTGATAGTGACTATGTGATAGTGTGATAGTGACTATGTGATAGTATGATAGTGACTGTGTGATAGTGACTATTTGATAGTGACTATGTGATCGTGACTATGTGATAGTGACTATGTGATAGTGAGATTGTGACTATGTGATAGTGGCTGTGTGATAGTGACTGTGTGATAGTGTGATAGTGACTATGTGATAGTGACTGTGTGATAGTGTGATAGTGACTATGTGATAGTGACTATGTGATAGTGACTATGTGATAGTATGATAGCGACTATGTGATAGTGTGATAGTGACTATGTGATAGTGTGATAGTGACTATGTGATAATGACTATGCGATAGTATGATAGTGACTATGTGATAGTGACTATGTGATAGTGACTATGTGATAGTGTGATAGTGACTATGTGATAGTGTGATAGTGACTATGTGATAGTGGCTGTGTGATAGTGACTGTGTGATAGTGTGATAGTGACTATGTGATAGTGACTATGTGATAGTGACTGTGTGATTGTGTGATAGTGACTATGTGATAGTGACTATGTGATAGTGTGATAGTGACTATGTGATAGTGACTATGTGATAGTGTGATAGTGACTATGTGATAGTGTGATAGTGACTATGTGATAGTGACTATGTGATAGTGTGATAGTGACTATGTGATAGTGACTATGTGATAGTATGATAGTGACTGTGTGATAGTGTGATAGTGACTATGTGATAGTGACTATGTGATTGTGTGATAGTGACTATGTGATAGTGACTATGTGATAGTGACTATGTGATTGTGTGATAGTGACTATGTGATAGTGACAGTGTGATAGTGACTATGTGATAGTGTGATAGTGACTATGTGATTGTGTGATAGTGTGATAGTGACTATGTGATAGTGACTATGTGATAGTGACTATGTGATAGTGTGATAGTGACTATGTTATAGTGACTATGTGATAGTGACTGTGTGATAGTGTGATAGTGACTTTGTGACTGTGACTATGTGATAGTATGATAGTGACTATGTGATAGTGTGATAGTGACTATGTGATAGTGACTATGTGATAGTGACTGTGTGATAGTGTGATAGTGACTATGTGATAGTGACTATGTGATAGTATGATAGCGACTATGTGATAGTGTGATAGTGACTATGTGATAGTGTGATAGTGACTATGTGATAATGACTATGCGATAGTATGATAGTGACTATGTGATAGTGACTATGTGATAGTGACTATGTGATAGTGACTATGTGATAGTGTGATAGTGACTATGTGATAATGACTATGCGATAGTGTGATAGTGACTGTGTCATAGTGACTGTGTGATAGTGACTATGTGATAGTGACTATGTGATAGTGACTATGTGATAGTGACTATGTGATAGTGTGATAGTGACTATGTGATAGTGACTGTGTGATAGTGACTGTGTGATAGTGACTATGTGATAGTGACTATGTGACTATGTGATAGTGACTATGTGATAGTGACTATGTGATAGTGTGATAGTGACTATGTGATAGTGTGATAGTGACTGTGTGATAGTGACTGTGTGATAGTGACTATGTGATAGTGACTATGTGATTGTGTGATAGTGACTATGTGATAGTGACTATGTGATTGTGTGATAGTGACTATGTGATAGTGACTATGTGATAGTGACTATGTGATCGTGTGATAGTGACTATGTGATAGTATGATGGTGACTGTGTGATAGTGACTATTTGATAGTGACTATGTGATAGTGACTGTGTGATAGTGTGATAGTGAGTATGTGATAGTGACTATGTGATTGTGTGATAGTGACTATGTGATAGTGACTGTGTGATAGTGACTGTGTGATAGTGTGATAGTGATAGTGATAGTGACTATGTGATAGTGACTATGTGATAGTGTGATAGTGACTATGTGATAGTGACTGTGTGATAGTGACTATGTGATAGTGACTATGTGAGAGTGTGATAGTGACTATGTGATAGTGACTATGTGATTGTGACTATGTGAGAGTGTGATAGTGACTGTGTGATAGTGTGATAGTGACTATGTGATTGTGACTATGTGATAGTGACTATGTGATAGTGTGATAGTGACTATGTGATAGTATGATAGTGACTATGTGATAGTGTGATAGTGACTGTGTGATAGTGACTATGTGATAGTGACTATGTGATAGTGTCATAGTGACTGTGTGATAGTGACTATGTGATAGTGACTATGTGATAGTGACTATATGATAGTGTGATAGTGACTGTGTGATAGTGACTATGTGATAGTGTGATAGTGACTATGTGATAGTGACTATGTGATAGTGACTATGTGATAGTGTGATAGTGACTATGTGATAGTATGATAGTGACTATGTGATAGTGTGATAGTGACTATGTGATAGTGACTATGTGATAGTGACTGTGTGATAGTGAATATGTGATCGTGACTATATGATAGTGTGATAGTGACTGTGTGATAGTGACTATGTGATAGTGTGATAGTGACTATGTGATAGTGTGATAGTGACTATGTGATAGTGACTATGTGATAGTGACTATGTGATAGTGACTATGTGATAGTGTGATAGTGACTATGTGATAGTGTGATAGTGACTATGTGATAGTGTGATAGTGACTATGTGATAGTGACTATGTGATAGTGTGAAAGCGACAATTTGATAGTGTGATAGTGACTATGTGATAGTGACTATGTGATTGTGTGATAGTGACTATGTGATAGTGTGATAGTGACTATGTGATAGTGACTATGAGATTGTGTGATAGTGACTGTGTGATAGTGACTGTGTGATAGTGACTATGTGATAGTGACTATGTGATAGTGACTATGTGATAGTGTGATAGTGACTATGTGATAGTGAAATAGTGACTATGTGATAGTGACTATGTGATAGTGACTATGTGATAGTGACTGTGTGATAGTGTGATAGTGAATATGTGATAGTGACTATATGATAGTGTGATAGTGACTGTGTGATAGTGACTATGTGATAGTGTGATAGTGACTATGTGATAGTGTGATAGTGACTGTGTGATAGTGTGATAGTGACTATGCGATAGTGACTATGTGATAGTGACTATGTGATAGTGTGATAGTGACTATGTGATAGTGACTATGTGATAGTGACTATGTGATAGTGACTGTGTGATAGTGTGATAGTGAATATGTGATAGTGACTATATGATAGTGTGATAGTGACTGTGTGATAGTGACTATGTGATAGTGTGATAGTGACTATGTGATAGTGTGATAGTGACTGTGTGATAGTGTGATAGTGACTATGCGATAGTGACTATGTGATAGTGTCATAGTGACTGTGTGATAGTGACTATGTGATAGTGACTATATGATAGTGTGATAGTGACTGTGTGATAGTGTGATAGTGACTATGCGATAGTGACTATGTGATAGTGTCATAGTGACTGTGTGATAGTGACTATGTGATAGTGACTGTGTGATAGTGACTATGTGATAGTGTGATAGTGACTATGTGATAGTGTGATAGTGACTGTGTGATAGTGTGATAGTGACTATGCGATAGTGACTATGTGATAGTGACTATGTGATAGTGTGATAGTGACTATGTGATAGTATGATAGTGACTATGTGATAGTGTGATAGTGACTATGTGATAGTGACTATGTGATAGTGACTATGTGATAGTGTGATAGTGAATATGTGATAGTGACTATATGATAGTGTGATAGTGACTGTGTGATAGTGACTATGTGATAGTGTGATAGTGACTATGTGATAGTGTGATAGTGACTGTGTGATAGTGACTATGTGATAGTGACTATGTGATAGTGACTATGTGATAGTGACTATGTGATAGTGACTATGTGATAGTGACTGTGTGATAGTGTGATAGTGATATGTGTGACTATGTGATAGTGTGATAGTGACTGTGTGATAGTGACTATGTGATAGTGTGATAGTGACTATGTGATAGTGTGATAGTGACTGTGTGATAGTGTGATAGTGACTATGCGATAGTGACTATGTGATAGTGACTATGTGATAGTGACTATGTGATAGTGTGATAGTGACTATGTGATAGTGTGATAGTGACTATGTGATAGTGACTATGTGATAGTGTGATAGTGACTATGTGATAGTGACTATGTGATAGTGACTATGTGATAGTGTGAAAGCAACAATTTGATAGTGTGATAGTGACTATGTGATAGTGACTATGTGATTGTGTGATAGTGACTGTGTGATAGTGACTGTGTGATAGTGACTGTGTGATAGTGACTATGTGATAGTGACTATGTGATAGTGACTATGTGATAGTGACTATGTGATAGTGTGAAAGCAACAATTTGATAGTGTGATAGTGACTATGTGATAGTGTGATAGTGACTATGTGATAGTGACTATGTGATAGTGAAATAGTGACTATGTGATAGTGACTATTTGATAGTGACTATGTGATAGTGTGATAGTGACTATGTGATAGTGACTATGTGATAGTGACTATGTGATAGTGACTGTGTGATAGTGTGATAGTGAATATGTGATAGTGACTATGTGATAGTGTGATAGTGACTGTGTGATAGTGACTATGTGATAGTGTGATAGTGACTATGTGATAGTGTGATAGTGACTGTGTGATAGTGACTATGTGATAGTGACTATGTGATAGTGTCATAGTGACTGTGTGATAGTGACTATGTGATAGTGACTATATGATAGTGTGATAGTGACTGTGTGATAGTGTGATAGTGACTATGCGATAGTGACTATGTGATAGTGTCATAGTGACTGTGTGATAGTGACTATGTGATAGTGACTATATGATAGTGTGATAGTGACTGTGTGATAGTGACTATGTGATAGTGTGATAGTGACTATGTGATAGTGTGATAGTGACTATGTGATAGTGTGATAGTGACTATGTGATAGTGACTATGTGATAGTGACTATGTGATAGTGTGATAGTGACTATGTGATAGTATGATAGTGACTATGTGATAGTGTGATAGTGACTATGTGATAGTGACTATGTGATAGTGACTATGTGATAGTGTGATAGTGACTGTGTGATAGTGTGATAGTGACTATGTGATAGTGACTATGTGATAGTGACTATGTGATAGTGTGATAGTGACTATGTGATAGTATGATAGTGACTATGTGATAGTGTGATAGTGACTATGTGATAGTGACTATGTGATAGTGACTGTGTGATAGTGTGATAGTGAATATGTGATCGTGACTATATGATAGTGTGATAGTGACTGTGTGATAGTGACTATGTGATAGTGTGATAGTGACTATGTGATAGTGTGATAGTGACTGTGTGATAGTGTGATAGTGACTATGCGATAGTGACTATGTGATAGTGACTATGTGATAGTGACTATGTGATAGTGACTATGTGATAGTGACTGTGTGATAGTGTGATAGTGAATATGTGATCGTGACTATATGATAGTGTGATAGTGACTGTGTGATAGTGACTATGTGATAGTGTGATAGTGACTATGTGATAGTGTGATAGTGACTGTGTGATAGTGTGATAGTGACTATGCGATAGTGACTATGTGATAGTGACTATGTGATAGTGACTATGTGATAGTGTGATAGTGACTATGTGATAGTATGATAGTGACTATGTGATAGTGTGATAGTGACTATGTGATAGTGACTATGTGATAGTGATAGTGACTATGTGATAGTGTGATAGTGACTATGTGATAGTGACTATGTGATAGTGACAATTTGATAGTGTGATAGTGACTATGTGATAGTGACTATGTGATTGTGTGATAGTGACTGTGTGATAGTGACTGTGTGATAGTGACTGTGTGATAGTGACTATGTGATAGTGACTATGTGATAGTGTGATAGTGACTATGTGATAGTGACTATGTATGTAATAGTGACTATGTGATAGTGACTATGTGATAGTGACTGTGTGATGTGTGTGATAGTGAATATGTGATAGTGACTATGTGATAGTGTGATAGTGACTGTGTGATAGTGACTATGTGATAGTGTGTGATAGTGACTATGTGATAGTGTGATAGTGACTGTGTGATAGTGACTAGTGACTATGTGATAGTGACTATGTGATAGTGACTATGTGATAGTGTGATAGTGACTATGTGATAGTGTGATAGTGACTATGTGATAGTGTGATAGTGACTATGTGATAGTGACTATGTGATAGTGACTATGTGATAGTGACTGTGTGATAGTGTGAAAGCAACAATTTGATAGTGTGATAGTGACTATGTGATAGTGACTATGTGATTGTGTGATAGTGACTGTGTGATAGTGACTGTGTGATAGTGACTATGTGATTGTGTGATAGTGACTATGTGATAGTGACTATGTGATAGTGACTATGTGATTGTGTGATAGTGACTATGTGATAGTGACTATGCTATGTGATAGTGACTATGTGATTGTGTGATAGTGACTATGTGATAGTGACTATGTGATAGTGTGATAGTGACTATGTGATAGTATGATAGTGACTGTGTGATAGTGACTATTTGATAGTGACTATGTGATCGTGACTATGTGATAGTGACTATGTGATAGTAGTGACTATGTGATAGTGACTATGTGATAGTGACTATGTGATAGTGTGATAGTGACTATGTGATAGTGACTGTGTGATAGTGTGATAGTGACTATGTGATAGTGACTATGTGATGAGTGACTAGTGTGATAGTGACTATGTGATAGTGACTATGTGATATGTGACTATGTGATAGTGTGATAGTGACTATGTGATAGTGATAGTGACTATGTGATAATGACTATGCGATAGTATGATAGTGACTATGTGATAGTGACTATGTGATAGTGACTATGTGATAGTGATAGTGATAGTGTGATAGTGACTATGTGATAGTGTGTGATAGTGACTATGTGATAGTGTGATAGTGACTGTGTGATAGTGACTATGTGATAGTGACTATGTGATAGTGACTATGTGATAGTGTGATAGTGACTATGTGATAGTGACTATGATAGTGACTATGTGATAGTGTGATAGTGATAGTGTGATAGTGACTATGTGATAGTGACTATGTGATAGATAGTGACTATGTGATAGTGACTATGTGATAGTGACTAGTGAGTGATATGTGATAGTGACTATGTGATAGTGTGATAGTGACTATGTGATAGTGACTATGTGATAGTGTGATAGTGACTATGTGATAGTGTGATAGTGACTATGTGATAGTGATGATAGTGACTATGTGATAGTGACTATGTGATAGTGACTATGTGATAGTGACTATGTGATAGTGACTGTGTGATAGTGTGATAGTGACTATGTGATAGTGACTAGTGTGATAGTGACTATGTGATAGTGACTATGTGATAGTGACTATGTGATAGTGACTGTGTGATAGTGACTATGTGATAGTGACTGATAGTGACTAGTGACTATGTGACTATAGTGATGTGACTGTGTGATAGTGACTGATGTGACTAGTGTGATAGTGACTATGATAGTGTGATAGTGACTGTGTGATTGTGTGATAGTGACTATGTGATAGTGACTGATAGTGATAGTGATAGTGACTATGTGATAGTGACTATGTGATAGTGACTATGTGATAGTGTGTGATAGTGACTATGTGATAGTGACTATGTGATAGTGTGTGATAGTGACTATGTGATGTGATAGTGACTATGTGATAGTGTGATAGTGACTATGTGATAGTGTGATAGTGACTATGTGATAGTGACTATGTGATAGTGACTGATGTGATAGTGTGATAGTGACTATGTGATAGTGACTATGTGTGATAGTGAGTGACTATGTGATAGTGATAGTGACTGATGTGATAGTGATATGTGTGTGATAGTGACTATGTGATAGTGTGTGATAGTGACTAGTGTGATAGTGACTGATGTGATAGTGACTAGTGTGATAGTGACTATGTGATAGTGACTATGTGATAGATGATGTGATAGTGTGATAGTGACTATGTGATAGTGACTATGTGATAGTGTGATAGTGACTATGTGATAGTGACTATGTGATAGTGACTATGTGATAGTGACTGTGATGTGATAGTGACTATGTGATAGTGACTATGTGATAGTGACTATGTGATAGTGACTATGTGTGTGATAGTGACTATGTGATAGTGACTATGTGATAGTGACTGATAGTGACTATGTGATGTGACTATGTGATAGTGACTATGTGATAGTGACTATATGTGTGATAGTGTGATAGTGACTATGTGATAGTGTGATAGTGACTATGTGATAGTGACTATGTGATAGTGACTATGTGATAGTGACTATGTGATAGTGACTATGTGACTATGTGATAGTGACTATGTGATAGTGATATGTGATAGTGTGATAGTGACTATGTGATAGTGACTATGTGATAGTGACTATGTGATAGTGATAGTGACTATGTGATAGTGTGATAGTGTGATATGTGATAGTGACTATGTGATAGTGACTATGTGATGACTATGTGATAGTGACTATGTGATAGTGACTGATGTGATAGTGATAGTGTGATGTGTGATAGTGACTATGTGATAGTGAGTGTGATAGTGACTATGTGATAGTGACTATGTGATAGTGATAGTGTGATAGTGACTATAGTGTGATAGTGACTATGTGATAGTGACTATGTGATAGTGATAGTGACTATGTGATAGTGACTACTGTGTGATAGTGACTATGTGATAGTGACTATGTGATAGTGACTGTGTGATAGTGATATAGTGACTATGTGATGTGATAGTGACTATGTGATAGTGACTAGTGTGATAGTGACTATGTGTGATAGTGACTAGTGTGATAGTGACTATGTGATAGTGTGATAGTGACTGTGTGATAGTGTGACTAGTGTGATAGTGACTATGTGATAGTGTGTGATAGTGACTGATGTGATAGTGACTATGTGATAGTGACTATGTGATAGTGACTATGTGATAGTGACTATGTGATAGTGACTATGTGATAGTGACTATGTGATAGTGTGATAGTGACTATGTGATAGTGACTATGTGATAGTGTGATAGTGACTATGTGATAGTGACTATGTGATAGTGACTATGTGATAGTGTGATAGTGACTATGTGATAGTGACTATGTGATAGTGACTATGTGATTGTGTGATAGTGACTATGTGATAGTGACTATGTGATAGTGACTATGTGATAGTGTGATAGTGACTATGTGATAGTGACTAGTGTGATAGTGACTATGTGATAGTGTGATAGTGACTATGTGATAGTGACTATGTGATAGTGACTATGTGATAGTGTGTGAGTGACTATGTGATAGTGACTATGTGATAGTGTATGATAGTGACTATGTGATAGTGTGATAGTGACTATGTGATAGTGACTATGTGATAGTGACTATGTGAGTACTATGTGATATGTGACTTGTGTGATAGTGACTATGTGATAGTGACTATGTGATAGTGTGATAGTGACTATGTGATAGTGACTGTGTGATAGTGACTATGTGATAGTGACTATGTGATAGTGACTATGTGATATGTGACTATGTGATAGTGTGATAGTGACTATGTGATAATGACTATGTGATAGTATGATAGTGACTATGTGATAGTGACTATGTGATAGTGACTATGTGATAGTGACTGATAGTGACTATGTGTGACTATGTGATAGTGTGATAGTGACTATGTGATAGTGTGATAGTGACTATGTGATAGTGACTATGTGATAGTGACTATGTGAGTGACTATGTGATTGTGTGATAGTGACTATGTGATAGTGACTATGTGATAGTGACTGTGTGATAGTGACTATGTGATAGTGACTATGTGATAGTGACTATGTGCTATGTGATAGTGACTATGTGATAGTGTGATAGTGACTATGTGATAGTGACTATGTGATAGTGTGATAGTGACTATGTGATAGTGATAGTGACTATGTGATAGTGTGATAGTGACTATGTGATAGTGACTATGTGATAGTGACTATGTGATAGTGACTATGTGATATGTGACTAGTGTGATAGTGACTATGTGATAGTGACTGATGTGATACTATGTGTGAGTGTGATAGTGACTATGTGATAGTGACTATGTGATAGTGACTATGATAGTGTGATAGTGACTATGTGTGATAGTGACTATGTGATAGTGACTATGTGATAGTGATGATAGTGACTATGTGATAGTGTGATAGTGACTATGTGATAGTGTGATAGTGACTATGTGATAGTGACTATGTGATAGTGATGAGTGTGATAGTGACTATGTGATAGTGACTATGTGATAGTGACTATGTGATAGTGACTGATGTGATAGTGTGATAGTGACTATGTGATAGTGTGTGATAGTGACTATGTGATAGTGACTATGTGATGTGATAGTGACTATGTGATAGTGTATGTGATATTGTGTGATAGTGACTATGTGATAGTGACTATGTGATAGTGTGTGATAGTGACTATGTGATAGTGTATGATAGTGACTATGTGATAGTGACTATGTGATAGTGATAGTGTGATAGTGACTATGTGATAGTGACTATGTGATAGATGATAGTGACTGATGTGATAGTGTGATAGTGACTATGTGATAGTGATGATAGTGACTATGTGATAGTATGATAGTGACTATGTGATAGTGACTATGTGATGACTGTGTGATAGTGTGATAGTGACTGATGTGATAGTGACTATGTGATAGTGACTATGTGATAGTGATAGATGACTATGTGATAGTGTGAGTGACTATGTGATAGTGATAGTGACTATGTGATATGTGATAGTGACTAGTGACTATGTGATAGTGACTATGTGATAGTGACTATGTGATAGTGACTATGTGATAGTGTGATAGTGACTATGTGATAGTGATAGTGATAGTGTGATAGTGACTATGTGATATGTGATAGTGACTATGTGATAGTGACTATGACTATGATATGATAGTGTGACTATGTGATAGTGACTATGTGATAGTGACTATGTGATAGTGACTGATAGTGACTGTGTGATAGTGACTATGTGATAGTGACTATGTGATATGTGATAGTGATAGTGACTATGTGATAGTGACTATGTGATAGTGACTATGTGATAGTGTGATAGTGACTATGTGATAGTGACTAGTGTGATGATAGTGACTATGTGATAGTGACTATGTGATAGTGTGATAGTGACTATGTGATAGTGTGATAGTGACTATGTGATAGTGACTATGTGATAGTGACTATGTGATAGTGTGATAGTGACTATGTGATAGTGTGATAGTGACTATGTGATAGTGACTATGTGATAGTGTGATAGTGACTATGTGATAGTGGCTGTGTGATAGTGACTGTGTGATAGTGTGATAGTGACTATGTGATTGTGTGATAGTGTGTGATAGTGACTATGTGATAGTGATAGTGACTGATGTGATAGTGACTATGTGATAGTGTGATAGTGACTGATGTGATAGTGACTATGTGATGTGATAGTGACTATGTGATAGTGACTATGTGATGAGTGATGTGATAGTGATAGTGACTATGTGATAGTGACTATGTGATAGTGACTATGTGATAGTATGTAGTGACTATGTGATAGTGTGTGATATGTGATAGTGACTATGTGATAGTGACTATGTGATAGTGACTATGTGATAGTGTGATAGTGACTATGTGATAGTGACTATGTGATAGTGACTATGTGATAGTGACTGTGATGTGATAGTGACTGTGTGATTGTGTGATAGTGACTATGTGATAGTGACTATGTGATAGTGACTATGTGATAGTGTGATAGTGACTATGTGATAGTGACTATGTGACTATGTGATAGTGTGATAGTGACTATGTGATAGTGACTATGTGATAGTGACTATGTGATAGTGACTATGTGATATGTGTGTAGTGATATGTGATAGTGACTGTGTGATAGTGACTATGTGATAGTGACTATGTGATAGTGTGATAGTGACTATGTGATAGTGACTATGTGATAGTGACTATGTGATAGTGACTATGTGATAGTGTGATAGTGACTATGTGATAGTGACTAGTGATGTGATAGTATAGTGTGATAGTGACTATGTGATAGTGACTATGTGATAGTGACTATGTGATAGTGACTGATGTGATAGTGTGATAGTGACTATGTGATAGTGACTGATAGTGACTATGTGAGTGACTATGTGATAGTGACTATGTGATAGTGACTATGTGATGTGATAGTGACTATGTGATAGTGATATGTGACTATGTGATAGTGACTATGTGATGTGACTATGTGATAGTGACTGATGTGATAGTGACTATGTGATAGTGTGTGATAGTGACTATGTGATAGTGTGATAGTGACTATGTGATAGTGTGACTACTGTGTGATAGTGACTATGTGTGATAGTGTGTGATAGTGACTATGTGATGTGATAGTGACTATGTGATAGTGACTATGTGATAGTGACTGATAGTGACTATGTGATAGTGACTATGTGATAGTGACTATGTGATAGTGACTATGTGATAGTGTGATAGTGACTATGTGATAGTGACTATGTGATAGTGACTATGTGATAGTGTGATAGTGACTATGTGATAGTGAGTGTGATAGTGACTATGTGATAGTGACTATGTGATAGATAGTGACTATGTGATAGTGACTATGTGATAGTGTGATAGTGAGTGTGATAGTGACTAGTGTGATAGTGACTATGTGATAGTGACTATGTGTGATAGTGACTATGTGATAGTGACTATGTGATAGTGACTATGTGATAGTGTGATAGTGACTATGTGATAGTGACTATGTGATAGTGATAGTGACTATGTGATAGTGTGTGATAGTGACTATGTGATAGTGACTATGTGATAGTGACTGATAGTGATGTGAGTATGTGATAGTGACTATGTGATAGTGACTATGTGATAGTGACTATGTGATAGTGACTATGTGATAGTGACTATGTGATAGTGACTATGTGATAGTGACTATGTGATAGTGTGATAGTGACTGATAGTGTGATAGTGACTATGTGATAGTGACTAGTGTGATAGTGACTATGTGATAGTGACTATGTGATAGTGACTATGTGATAGTGTGATAGTGACTATGTGATAGTGACTATGTGATGATAGTGACTATGTGATAGTGTGATAGTGACTATGTGATAATGACTATGTGAGTACTATGTGATAGTGACTATGTGATAGTGACTATGTGATAGTGACTATGTGATAGTGACTATGTGACTAGTGTGATAGTGACTGTGTGATAGTGACTGTGATGACTATGATAGTGACTGTGTGATAGTGTGTGATAGTGACTATGTGATAGTGACTGATAGTGACTATGTGATAGTGACTATGTGATAGTGACTAGTGTGATAGTGACTATGTGATAGTGACTATGTGATAGTGACTAGTGACTATGTGATAGTGACTATGTGATAGTAGTGACATGATGTGATAGTGACTATGTGATAGTGACTATGTGATAGTGTGATAGTGACTATGTGATAGTGACTATGTGATAGTGACTATGTGATAGTGTGATAGTGACTATGTGATAGTGACTATGTGATAGTGACTATGTGATAGTGACTATGTGATAGTGTGATAGTGACTATGTGATGTGATAGTGACTATGTGATAGTGACTATGTGATATGTGATAGTGACTATGTGATAGTGACTATGTGATAGTGACTATGTGATAGTGACTATGTGATAGTGTGATAGTGACTATGTGATAGTGTGATAGTGACTGTGATAGTGACTATGTGATAGTGTGTGATAGTGACTATGTGATAGTGACTATGTGATATGTGATAGACTATGTGATAGTGACTATGTGATAGTGACTATGTGATAGTGTGATAGTGACTATGTGATAGTGACTATGTGATAGTGACTATGTGATGATAGTGACTATGTGATAGTGTGATAGTGACTGATAGTGTGATAGTGACTATGTGATAGTGACTATGTGATAGTGTGATAGTGACTATGTGATAGTGACTATGTGATAGTGACTATGTGATAGTGACTGATAGTGACTAGTATGATAGTGACTATGTGATAGTGACTATGTGATAGTGACTATGTGATAGTGACTGTGTGATATGATAGTGACTATGTGATAGTGACTATGTGATAGTGACTATGTGATAGTGACTATGTGATAGTGACTATGTGATGATAGTGACTATGTGATAGTGTGATAGTGACTATAGTGTGATAGTGATAGTGACTATGTGATAGTGACTATGTGATAGTGATAGTGACTATGTGATAGTGACTATGTGATAGTGACTATGTGATAGTGACTATGTGATAGTGTGATAGTGACTATAGTGATAGTGACTATGTGATAGTGTGATAGTGACTATGTGATAGTGATAGTGATGTGATAGTGACTATGTGATAGTATGATAGTGACTATGTGATAGTGACTATGTGATAGTGACTGTGTGATAGTGTGATAGTGACTATGTGATAGTGACTATGTGATAGTATGATAGTGACTATGTGATAGTGTGATAGTGACTATGTGATAATGACTATGTGATAGTATGATAGTGACTATGTGATAGTGACTATGTGATAGTGACTATGTGATAGTGACTATGTGATAGTGTGATAGTGACTATGTGATAGTGATAGTGACTGTGTGATAGTGACTGTGTGATAGTGACTATGTGATAGTGACTATGTGATTGTGTGATAGTGACTGTGTGATAGTGACTGTGTGATAGTGACTATGTGATAGTGTGTGATAGTGACTGATGTGATGTGACTATGTGATAGTGACTATGTGATAGTGACTATGTGATAGTGACTATGTGATGTGTGATAGTGTGACTAGTGTGTGATAGTGACTATGTGATAGTGACTGATGTGTGTGATAGTGACTATGTGATAGTGACTGATAGTGATAGTGACTATGTGATAGTGACTGTGATAGTGACTATGTGATAGTGACTATGTGATAGTGACTATGTGATAGTGTGATAGTGACTATGTGATAGTGACTATGTGATAGTGTGATAGTGACTATGTGATAGTGACTATGTGATAGTGACTATGTGATAGTGTGATAGTGACTATGTGATAGTGACTATGTGATAGTGACTATGTGATAGTGACTGATGTGATAGTGTGATAGTGACTATGTGATAGTGACTATGTGATAGTGTGATGTGATAGTGTGATAGTGACTATGTGAGTAGTGTGATAGTGACTATGTGATAGTGACTATGTATGTGACTGATAGTGTGATAGTGTGATAGTGACTATGTGATAGTGACTATGTGATAGTGACTATGTGATAGTGTGATAGTGACTATGTGATAGTGACTATGTGATAGTGACTATGTGATAGTGACTATGTGATAGTGTGATAGTGACTATGTGATAGTGACTATGTGATAGTGTGTGATAGTGACTATGTGATAGTATGATAGTGACTATGTGATAGTGACTATGTGATAGTGTGATAGTGACTATGTGATAGTGACTATGTGATAGTGACTATGTGATAGTATGATAGTGACTATGTGATAGTGACTATGTGATAGTGACTGTGTGATAGTGACTATGTGATAGTGACTATGTGATAGTGACTATGTGATAGTGTGATAGTGACTATGTGATAGTGACTATGTGATAGTGTGATAGTGACTATGTGATAGTGATAGTGATATGTGATAGTGACTATGTGATAGTGTGATAGTGACTATGTGATAGTGACTATGTGATAGTGACTATGTGATAGTGACTGATAGTGACTATAGTGACTAGTGTATGTGATAGTGACTATGTGATAGTGTATGTGATAGTGACTATGTGATAGTGACTGTGTGATAGTGACTATGTGATAGTGACTATGTGATAGTGACTATGTGATAGTGATAGTGACTATGTGATAGTGACTATGTGATAGTGACTGTGTGATAGTGACTATGTGATAGTGTGTGATAGTGACTGATAGTGTGATAGTGATGTGATGTGTGATAGTGACTATGTGATAGTGACTATGTGATAGTGACTATGTGATAGTGTGATAGTGACTATGTGATAGTGACTATGATAGTGATAGTGACTATGTGATAGTGACTATGTGATAGTGACTGTGTGATAGTGACTATGTGATAGTGACTATGTGATGTGATAGTGTGTGATAGTGACTATGTGATAGTGACTATGTGATAGTGTGATAGTGACTATGTGATAGTGACTATGTGATAGTGACTATGTGATAGATGATGTGACTAGTGATGATAGTGACTATGTGATAGTGACTATGTGATTGTGTGATAGTGACTATGTGATAGTGACTATGTGATAGTGATAGTGACTATGTGATAGTGACTATGTGATTGTGTGATAGTGACTATGTGATAGTGACTATGTGACTAGTGTGATAGTGACTATGTGATAGTGTGATAGTGACTATGTGATAGTGACTATGTGATAGTGACTATGTGATAGTGACTATGTGATAGTGACTATGTGATAGTGATTGATAGTGACTATGTGATAGTGACTATGTGATAGTGTGATAGTGACTATGTGATAGTGTGATAGTGACTATGTGATAGTGACTATGTGATAGTGACTGTGTGATAGTGTGATGTGACTATGTGACTATGTGATAGTGACTATGTGATAGTGACTAGTGTGATAGTGTGATAGTGACTATGTGATAGTGACTATGTGATAGTGTGTGTGATAGTGACTATGTGATAGTGTGATAGTGACTATGTGATAGTGTGTGATAGTGACTATGTGATAAGTGACTATGTGATAGTGACTATGTGATAGTGACTATGTGATAGTGACTATGTGATAGTGACTATGTGATAGTGATAGTGACTATGTGATAGTGTGATAGTGACTATGTGATAGTGAGTGTGATAGTGACTATGTGATAGTGACTATGTGATAGTGACTATGTGATAGTGACTATGTGATAGTGACTATGTGATAGTGACTATGTGATAGTGACTATGTGATAGTGTGATAGTGACTATGTGATAGTGACTATGTGATAGTATGATAGCGACTATGTGATAGTGTGATAGTGACTATGTGATGTGATAGTGACTAGTGATAGTGACTATGTGATAGTGACTATGTGATAGTGACTATGTGATAGTAGTGATAGTGACTAGTGTGATAGTGACTATGTGATAGTGACTATGTGATAGTGACTATGTGATAGTGTGATAGTGACTATGTGATAGTGACTATGTGATAGTGACTATGTGATTGTGTGATAGTGACTATGTGATAGTGACTATGTGATAGTGTGATAGTGACTATGTGATAGTGACTATGTGATAGTGACTATGTGATGTGATAGTGACTATGTGATAGTGACTATGATGACTAGATAGTGATAGTGACTATGTGATAGTGACTAGTGTGATAGTGACTGTGTGATAGTGACTATGTGATAGTGACTATGTGATAGTGACTAGTGTGATAGTGACTGTGTGTGATAGTGTGTGTGACTATGTGATAGTGACTATGTGACTATGTGATAGTGACTATGTGATAGTGTGATAGTGACTATGTGATAGTGACTATGTGATAGTGATAGTGACTATGTGATAGTGACTATGTGATGTGATAGTGACTATGTGATAGTGTGATAGTGACTATGTGATAGTGACTATGTGATAGTGACTATGTGACTGATAGTGACTATGTGATAGTGACTGTGATAGTGACTATGTGATAGTGTGATAGTGACTATGTGAGTGACTATGTGATAGTGATAGTGACTATGTGATAGTGACTATGTGATAGTGTGATAGTGACTATGTGATAGTGACTATGTGATAGTGACTATGTGATAGTGATAGTGACTATGTGTGATAGTGACTATGTGATAGTGACTATGTGATAGTGACTATGTGATATACTATGTGTGACTATGTGACTGTGTGATAGTGACTGATAGTGACTATGTGATAGTGACTATGTGATATAGTGACTATGTGATAGTGACTATGTGATAGTGACTGTGTGATAGAGTATGTGATAGTGACTATGTGATAGTGACTATGTGATTGTGTGATAGTGACTATGTGATAGTGACTATGTGATAGTGACTATGTGATAGTGACTATGATTGTGTGATAGTGACTATGTGATAGTGACTAGTGTGATAGTGACTATGTGATAGTGACTGTGTGATAGTGACTATGTGATAGTGACTATGTGATGTGATAGTGACTATGTGATAGTGACTATGTGATAGTGTGATAGTGACTATGTGATAGTGACTATGTGATAGTGACTAGTGTGATAGTGTGATAGTGACTATGTGATAGTGACTATGTGATAGTGACTATGTGATAGTGACTATGATAGTGATATGTGATAGTGTGATAGTGACTATGTGATAGTGTGATAGTGACTATGTGATAGTGACTATGTGATAGTATGATAGTGACTATGTGATAGTGACTATGTGATAGTGACTATGTGATAGTATGTGATAGTGTGATAGTGACTATGTGATAGTGACTGATAGTGACTAGTGTGATAGTGACTATGTGATAGTGATAGTGATATGTGATAGTGACTATGTGATAGTGACTGATGTGACTAGTGTGATAGTGACTATGTGATAGTGACTGACTGATAGTGTGATATAGTGTGATAGTGACTATGTGATGAGTGACTATGTGATAGTGACTATGTGATAGTGACTATGTGATAGTGTGATAGTGACTATGTGATAGTGACTATGTGATAGTGACTATGTGATAGTGTGATAGTGACTATGTGATAGTGACTATGTGATAGTGACTATGTGATAGTGTGATAGTGACTATGTGATAGTGTGATAGTGACTATGTGATAGTGACTATGTGATAGTGTGATAGTGACTATGTGATAGTGACTATGTGATAGTGTGATAGTGACTATGTGATAGTATGATAGTGACTGTGTGATAGTGACTATGTGATAGTGACTATGTGATAGTGACTATGTGATAGTGACTATGTGATAGTGATAGTGACTATGTGATAGTGATAGTGACTATGTGATAGTGACTGTGTGATAGTGACTGTGTGATGTGATAGTGACTATGTGATAGTGACTATGTGATAGTGTGATAGTGACTATGTGATAGTGACTATGTGATAGTGAGTGTGATAGTGATAGTGACTATGTGATAGTGACTATGTGATAGTGTGATAGTGACTATGTGATAGTGACTATGTGATAGTGACTATGTGATAGTGACTATGTGATGTGATAGTGTGATAGTGACTATGTGATAGTGACTATGTGATAGTGTGATAGTGACTATGTGATAGTGTGATAGTGACTATGTGATAGTGACTATGTGATAGTGACTGATAGTGTGATAGTGACTATGTGATAGTGACTATGTGATAGTGACTATGTGATAGTGACTATGTGATATGTGATAGTGTGATAGTGACTATGTGATAGTGTGATAGTGACTATGTGATAGTGACTATATGATAGTGTGATAGTGACTGTGTGATAGTGACTAGTGTGATAGTGACTATGTGATAGTGATATGTGATAGTGACTATGTGATAGTGACTATGTGATGTGATAGTGACTATAGTGTGATAGTGACTATGTGATAGTGACTATGTGATAGTGACTATGTGATAGTGACTATGATAGTGACTATGTGATAGTGACTATGTGATAGTGACTATGTGATAGTGTGATAGTGACTATGTGATAGTGACTATGTGATAGTAGTGACTGATAGTGACTATGTGATAGTGACTGATAGTGACTATGATAGTGACTATGTGATAGTGACTATGTGATAGTGTGTGATAGTGATAGTGACTATGTGATAGTGACTATGTGATAGTGACTATGTGATAGTGACTATGTGATAGTGTGATAGTGACTATGTGATAGTGTGATAGTGACTATGTGATAGTGACTATGTGATAGTGTGATAGTGACTATGTGATAGTGACTATGTGATAGTGTGATAGTGACTGTGTGATTGTGTGATAGTGACTATGTGATATGTGTGATAGTGACTGTGTGATAGTGACTATGTGATAGTGACTATGTGATAGTGACTATGTGATAGTGACTATGTGATAGTGACTATGTGATAGTGACTATGTGATAGTGACTATGTGATAGTGACTAGTGTGATAGTGACTGTGTGATAGTGACTATGTGATAGTGTGTGATATGACTATGTGATATGTGATAGTGTGTGATAGTGACTATTGTGTGATAGTGACTATGTGATAGTGACTGATGTGATAGTGTGATAGTGACTATGTGATAGTGACTATGTGATAGTGACTATGTGATAGTGTGATAGTGACTATGTGATAGTGACTATGTGATAGTGTGATAGTGACTATGTGATAGTGACTATGTGATAGTGACTATGTGATAGTGACTATGTGACTATGTGTGATAGTGACTATGTGACTAGTGTGATAGTGACTATGTGATAGTGTGATAGTGACTATGTGATAGTGACTGTGATGATAGTGACTATGTGATAGTGACTATGTGATATGTGATAGTGACTATGTGATAGTGTGTGATAGTGTGATATGTGATAGTGACTATGTGATAGTGACTATGTGATAGTGACTATGTGATAGTGTGTGATAGTGACTATGTGATAGTGACTATGTGATAGTGTGATAGTGACTATGTGATAGTGACTATGTGATAGTGACTATGTGATAGTGACTATGTGATGTGATAGTGTGATAGTGACTATGTGATAGTGACTATGTGATAGTGTGATAGTGACTATGTGATAGTGACTATGTGATAGTGACTATGTGACTAGTAGTGACTATGTGATAGTGATAGTGTGATAGTGACTATGTGATAGTGACTATGTGATAGTGTGATAGTGACTATGTGATAGTGACTAGTGTGATAGTGATGATAGTGACTATGTGATAGTGTGATAGTGACTATGTGATAGTGACTATGTGATAGTGACTATGTGATAGTGACTATGTGATAGTGACTATGTGATAGTGACTGTGTGATAGTGACTATGTGATAGTGTGTGATAGTGACTAGTGTGATAGTGACTATGTGATAGTGTGATAGTGACTATGTGATAGTGACTATGTGATAGTGACTATGTGATAGTGATAGTGATAGTGTGATAGTGACTATGTGATAGTGACTATGTGATAGTGACTATGTGTGATAGTGACTATGTGATAGTGACTATGATAGTGACTATGTGATAGTGACTAGTGTGATAGTGACTATGTGATAGTGACTATGTGATAGTGTGATAGTGACTAGTGTGATAGTGACTATGTGATAGTGACTATGTGATAGTGATAGTGACTAGTGTATGTGATAGTGACTATAGTGATAGTGATATGTGTAGTGATATGTGATAGTGTGATAGTGACTATGTGATAGTGACTATGTGATAGTGTGATAGTGATAGTGATGTGATAGTGTGATATGTGATAGTGACTATGTGATAGTGTGATAGTGACTATGTGATAGTGACTATGTGATAGTGACTGATGTGATAGTGACTATGTGATAGTGACTATGTGATAGTGACTATGTGATAGTGACTGATAGTGACTGTGTGATAGTGACTATGTGATAGTGACTATGTGATAGTGACTATGTGATGTGATAGTGACTATGTGATAGTGTGTGATAGTGACTATGTGATAGTATGTGATAGTGACTATGTGATAGTGACTATGTGATATGTGTGATAGTGACTGTGTGATAGTGACTATGTGATAGTGACTATGTGATAGTGTGATAGTGACTATGTGATAGTAGACTGATAGTGACTGTGTGATAGTGACTGTGATGTGATAGTGACTATGTGATAGTGACTATGTGATAGTGACTATGTGATGATAGTGACTATGTGATTGTGATGAGTGACTATGTGATAGTGACTATGTGATAGTGACTAGTGTGATAGTGATAGTGACTATGTGATAGTGACTATGTGATAGTGACTATGTGATAGTGTGTGACTATGTGATAGTGTGTGATAGTGACTATGTGAGTGACTGTGTGACTATGTGATAGTGACTGATAGTGTGATAGTGACTAGTGACTATGTGATAGTGACTATGTGATAGTGTGATAGTGTGATGTGATAGTGACTATGTGATAGTGACTATGTGATAGTGACTATGTGATATGTGATAGTGTGTGATAGTGACTATGTGATAGTGACTATGTGATAGTGACTATGTGACTAGTGTGATAGTGACTATGTGATAGTGTGTGATAGTGACTATGTGATAGTGACTATGTGATATGTGATAGTGACTATGTGAGTGACTGTGTGATAGTGACTATGTGATAGTGACTAGTGTGATTGTGTGATAGTGACTATGTGATAGTGACTATGTGATAGTGACTATGTGATTGTGATAGTGTGTGACTATGTGATAGTGACTATGTGATAGTGACTATGTGATAGTGACTATGTGATAGTGACTATGTGATAGTGACTATGTGATAGTGACTATGTGATGATGTGATAGTGACTATGTGATAGTGTGATAGTGACTATGTGATAGTGACTATGTGATTGTGTGATAGTGACTATGTGATAGTGACTATGTGATAGTGACTATGTGATAGTGACTATGTGATAGTGACTATGTGATAGTGTGATAGTGACTATGTGATAGTGACTATGTGATAGTGACTATGTGATAGTGTGATAGTGACTATGTGATAGTGACTATGTGATAGTGACTATGATAGTGACTGTGTGATGTGTGATAGTGACTGATGTGATAGTGACTATGTGATAGTGACTATGTGATAGTGACTATGTGATAGTGTGATAGTGACTAGTGATAGTGTATGTGATAGTGACTATGTGATAGTGACTATGTGATAGTGATATGTGATAGTGTGATAGTGACTATGTGATAGTGACTATGTGATAGTGACTGTGTGATAGTGACTATGTGATAGTGATGTGATAGTGACTATGTGATAGTGATAGTGATAGTGTGATAGTGACTATGTGATAGTGACTATGTGATAGTGACTATGTGATTGTGTGATAGTGACTATGTGATAGTGACTATGTGATAGTGATAGTGACTATGTGATAGTGACTATGTGATAGTGACTATGTGATTGTGTGATAGTGACTATGTGATAGTGACTATGTGATAGTGACTATGTGATAGTGTGATAGTGACTATGTGATAGTGACTATGTGATAGTGTGATAGTGACTATGTGATAGTGTGATAGTGACTATGTGATGATGTGATAGTATTTGATAGTGACTATGTGATAGTGACTATGTGATAGTGACTATGTGATAGATAGTGACTAGTGTGATAGTGACTATGTGATAGTGTGATAGTGACTATGTAGTGATAGTGTGATAGTGACTATGTGATAGTGACTATGTGATAGTGACTATGTGATGAGTGTGATAGTGACTATGTGATAGTGACTATGTGATAGTGTGATAGTGACTATGTGATAGTGACTATGTGATAGTGACTATGTGATATGTGATGATATGTGATATGATAGTGACTATGTGATAGTGACTATGTGATAGTGACTATGTGATAGTGACTATGTGATGTGATAGTGACTATGTGATAGTGACTGTGATGTGATAGTGACTATGTGATAGTGACTATGTGATAGTGACTATGATAGTGACTATGTGATAGTGACTATGTGATAGTGTGATAGTGACTATGTGATAGTGACTATGTGATAGATAGTGACTAGTGACTGTGTGATAGTGATATGTGATGTGTGATAGTGACTACTATGTGATAGTGACTATGTGATAGTGACTATGTGATAGTGACTGATGTGACTATGTGATAGTGTGTAGTGACTATGTGATAGTGTGTGATAGTGACTATGTGATGATAGTGACTATGTGATAGTGACTATGTGTGATAGTGACTATGTGATAGTGTGATAGTGATAGTGACTATGTGATAGTGACTATGTGATAGTGTGTGACTATGTGACTATGTGATAGTGACTATGTGATAGTGACTGTGTGATAGTGTGATAGTGACTATGTGATAGTGACTATGTGATAGTGACTATGTGACTGTGTGATAGTGACTATGTGACTAGTGTGTAGTGTGATAGTGACTATGTGATAGTGACTGTGTGATAGTGACTGTGTGATAGTGTGATAGTGACTATGTGATAGTGACTATGTGATAGTGACTATGTGATAGTGTGATAGTGACTATGTGATAGTGACTATGTGATAGTGACTATGTGATAGTGTGATAGTGACTATGTGATGTGATAGTGACTATGTGATATGACTAGTGATAGTATGATAGTGACTGATGTGATGTGATAGTGACTATGTGATAGTGTGATAGTGACTATGTGATAGTGTGATAGTGACTATGTGATAGTGACTATGTGATAGTGTGATAGTGACTATGTGATAGTGACTATGATAGTGACTGTGTGATGATAGTGACTATGTGATAGTGACTATGTGATAGTGATGTGATAGTGACTATGTGATAGTGACTATGTGATAGTGACTATGTGATAGTGACTATGTGATAGTGTGATAGTGACTATGTGATAGTGACTATGTGATAGTGACTGATGTGATAGTGACTATGTGATAGTGACTGTGATATGTGTGATAGTGACTATGTGATAGTGACTGATGTGATAGTGACTGTGCGTGATAGTGACTATGTGATAGTGACTATGTGATTGTGTGATAGTGACTATGTGATAGTGACTATGTGATAGTGACTATGTGATTGTGTGATAGTGACTATGTGATAGTGACTATGTGATAGTGTGATAGTGACTATGTGATAGTGACTATGTGATAGTGATAGTGACTATGTGATAGTGACTGATAGTGACTAGTGTGATAGTGACTATGTGATAGTGATAGTGATAGTGACTATGTGATAGTGACTATGTGATAGTGACTATGTGATAGTGACTATGTGATAGTGACTATGTGATAGTGACTATGTGATAGTGTGATAGTGACTATGTGATAGTGTGTGATGTGATAGTGACTATGTGATAGTGACTATGTGATAGTGATAGTGACTATGTGATAGTGTGACTATGTGATAGTGACTATGTGATGTGTGATAGTGACTATGTGATAGTGACTATGTGATAGTGTGTGATAGTGACTATGTGATAGTGTGTGATAGTGACTATGTGATAGTATGATAGTGACTATGTGATAGTGACTATGTGATAGTGACTGTGATAGTGACTATGTGATAGTGACTATGTGATAGTGTGATAGTGACTATGTGATAGTGACTGTGTGATAGTGATAGTGTGATGTGATAGTGACTATGTGATAGATAGTGTGATAGTGACTAGTGTGATGATAGTGACTATGTGATAGTGTGATAGTGACTATGTGATAGTGACTATGTGATAGTGTGATAGTGTGTGATAGTGACTATGTGTGATAGTGACTATGTGATAGTGACTATGTGATAGTGACTGTGTGATAGTGACTATGTGACTGTGTGATAGTGACTATGTGATAGTGACTATGTGATAGTGACTATGTGATAGTGTGATAGTGACTATGTGATAGTGACTATGTGATAGTGACTATGATAGTGTGATAGTGATATGTGATAGTGACTATGTGATAGTGTGACTATGTGACTATGTGATAGTGTGATAGTGACTGTGTGATAGTGACTGTGTGATAGTGACTGTGTGATAGTGACTATGTGATAGTGACTATGTGATTGTGTGATAGTGACTATGTGATAGTGACTATGTGATAGTGACTATGTGATAGTGACTGTGTGATAGTGACTGTGTGATAGTGACTATGTGATAGTGACTAGTGTGATAGTGACTGTGTGATAGTGACTGTGATGTGTGACTATGACTATTTGATAGTGACTATGTGATAGTGACTATGTGATAGTGACTATGTGATAGTGACTATGTGATGTGACTATGTGATGTGTGATAGTGACTGATAGTGTGTGTGATAGTGACTGTGTGATAGTGTGATAGTGACTATGTGATAGTGACTATGTGATAGTGAGTGTGATAGTGATAGTGACTATGTGATAGTGACTATGTGATAGTGACTATGTGATAGTGTGAGTGACTAGTGATATGTGATAGTGACTATGTGATAGTGTGATAGTGACTATGTGATAGTGACTATGTGATGTGATAGTGACTATGTGATAGTGACTATGTGATAGTGTGATAGTGACTATGTGATAGTGACTATGTGATAGTGACTATGTGATAGTGACTGATGTGATAGTGACTATGTGATAGTGACTATGTGATAGTGACTATGTGATAGTGTGATAGTGACTATGTGATAGTGTGATAGTGACTATGTGATAGTGTGATAGTGACTGTGTGATAGTGACTATGTGATAGTGACTATGTGATAGTGACTATGTGATTGTGTGATAGTGACTATGTGATAGTGACTATGTGATAGTGACTATGTGATAGTGACTATGTGATAGTGACTATGTGATAGTGACTATGTGATAGTGACTATGTGATTGTGTGATAGTGACTATGTGATAGTGACTATGTGATAGTGACTATGTGATAGTGACTGTGTGATAGTGTGATAGTGACTATGTGATAGTGATAGTGACTATGTGATAGTGTGATAGTGACTATGTGATAGTGACTATGTGATAGTGACTGTGACTAGTGTGATAGTGACTATGTGATAGTGACTATGTGATAGTGACTATGTGATAGTGTGTGATTGTGTGATAGTGACTATGTGATATGTGTGACTAGATGTGATAGTGACTATGTGATTGTGTGATAGTGACTATGTGATAGTGACTATGTGATAGTGACTATGTGATAGTGACTGTGTAGTGATAGTGACTGTGTGATAGTGACTATGTGATAGTGACTATGTGATAGTGACTATGTGATAGTGATAGTGACTATGTGATAGTGACTATGTGATAGTGACTATGTGATAGTGACTATGTGATAGTGACTATGTGATGTGATAGTGACTATGTGATATAGTGACTATGTGACTAGTGATAGTGACTGTGTGATAGTGACTAGTGTGATAGTGACTATGTGATAGTGACTATGTGATAGTGTGATAGTGACTATGTGATAGTGAGTGTGATAGTGACTATGTGATAGTGACTATGTGATAGTGTGATAGTGACTATGTGATAGTGACTATGTGATAGTGACTATGATAGTGACTGTGTGATAGTGACTATGTGATTGTGTGATAGTGACTATGTGATAGTGACTATGTGATAGTGATAGTGACTATGTGATAGTGATATGTGACTGTGTGATAGTGACTATGTGATAGTGACTATGTGACTATGTGACTATGTGATAGTGACTATGTGATAGTGTGATAGTGACTATGTGATAGTGATAGTGACTGTGTGATAGTGTGATAGTGACTGTGTGATAGTGACTATGTGATAGTGACTATGTGATAGTGACTATGTGATTGTGTGATAGTGACTATGTGATAGTGACTATGTGATATAGTGACTATGTGATGTGTGATAGTGACTATGTGATAGTGACTATGTGATAGTGTGATAGTGACTACTTGTGATAGTGTGATAGTGACTGTGTGATAGTGACTATGTATGTGTGATAGTGACTATGTGATAGTGACTATGTGATAGTGACTATGTGATGATAGTGACTATGTGATAGTGTGACTAGTGACTATGTGATAGTGACTATGTGATAGTGACTATGTGATAGTAGTGACTATGTGATAGTGACTATGTGATAGTGACTATGTGATAGTGACTATGTGTGATAGTGACTATGTGATAGTGTGTGATAGTGACTGTGTGATAGTGACTATGTGATAGTGACTATAGTGACTATGTATGATAGTGACTATGTGATAGTGTGATAGTGACTATGTGATAGTGACTATGTGATAGTGATAGTGACTATGTGATAGTGACTGATGTGATAGTGACTGTGTGATAGTGTGATAGTGACTATGTGATAGTGTGATAGTGACTAGTGTGATAGTGACTATGTGATAGTGACTATGTGATAGTGACTATGTGATAGTGACTATGTGATAGTGTGATAGTGACTATGTGATAGTGATAGTGACTATGTGATAGTGTGATAGTGACTATGTGATAGTGACTATGTGAGTGTGATAGTGACTATGTGATAGTGACTATGTGATTGTGTGATAGTGACTATGTGATAGTGACTATGTGATAGTGACTATGTGATAGTGACTGTGTGATAGTGACTGTGTGATAGTGACTATGTGATAGTGACTATGTGATTGTGTGATAGTGACTATGTGATAGTGACTATGTGATAGTGACTATGTGATGATAGTGACTATGTGATAGTGACTGTGATAGTGACTATGTGAGTGACTATGTGATAGTGTGATAGTGAATGTGTGATAGTGACTGTGTGATAGTGACTATGTGATAGTGACTATGTGATAGTGACTATGTGATTGTGTGATAGTGACTATGTGATAGTGACTATGTGATAGTGACTATGTGATAGTGACTATGTGATAGTGATAGTGACTATGTGATAGTGACAGTGTGATAGTGATAGTGTGATAGTGACTATGTGATTGTGTGATAGTGATAGTGACTATGTGATAGTGACTATGTGATAGTGACTATGTGATAGTGACTATGTGATAGTGTGATAGTGACTATGTGATAGTGACTATGTGATAGTGTGATAGTGACTATGTGATAGTGACTATGTGATAGTGACTATGTGATAGTATGATAGTGACTATGTGATAGTGACTATGTGATAGTGACTGTGTGATAGTGACTATGTGATAGTGACTATGTGATAGTGACTATGTGATAGTGTGATAGTGACTGTGTGATAGTGACTATGTGATAGTGACTATGTGATAGTGACTATGTGATTGTGTGATAGTGACTATGTGATAGTGACTATGTGATAGTGACTATGTGATAGTGTGATAGTGACTGTGTGATAGTGACTGTGTGATAGTGACTATGTGATAGTGACTATGTGATTGTGTGATAGTGACTATGTGATAGTGACTATGTGATAGTGACTATGTGATTGTGTGATAGTGACTATGTGATTGTGTGATAGTGACTATGTGATAGTGACTATGTGATAGTGTGATAGTGACTATGTGATAGTATGATAGTGACTGTGTGATAGTGACTATTTGATAGTGACTGATAGTGACTATGTGATAGTGACTATGTGATAGTGACTATGTGATAGTGTGATAGTGACTATGTGATAGTGGCTGTGTGATAGTGACTGTGTGATAGTGTGATAGTGACTATGTGATAGTGACTATGTGATAGTGACTGTGTGATAGTGTGATAGTGACTATGTGATAGTGACTATGTGATAGTGACTGTGTGATAGTGTGATAGTGACTATGTGATAGTGACTATGTGATAGTATGATAGTGACTATGTGATAGTGTGATAGTGACTATGTGATAGTGTGATAGTGACTATGTGATAATGACTATGCGATAGTATGATAGTGACTATGTGATAGTGACTATGTGATAGTGACTATGTGATAGTGACTATGTGATAGTGTGATAGTGACTATGTGATAGTGTGATAGTGACTATGTGATAGTGACTAGTGTGATAGTGACTATGTGATAGTGTGATAGTGACTGTGTGATAGTGACTATGTGATAGTGACTATGTGATAGTGACTATGTGATAGTGACTGATTGTGATAGTGTGATAGTGACTGTGTGATAGTGTGATAGTGACTATGTGATAGTGACTATGTGATAGTGACTATGTGATAGTGACTATGTGATAGTGTGATAGTGACTGTGTGATAGTGACTATGTGATAGTGACTATGTGATAGTGTGATAGTGACTATGTGATAGTGACTATGTGATAGTATGATAGTGACTGTGTGATAGTGACTATGTGATAGTGACTATGTGATAGTGACTATGTGATAGTGTGATAGTGACTGTGTGATAGTGACTATGTGATAGTGTGATAGTGACTATGTGATAGTGACAGTGTGATAGTGATAGTGTGATAGTGACTATGTGATTGTGTGATAGTGTGATAGTGACTATGTGATAGTGACTATGTGATAGTGACTATGTGATTGTGTGATAGTGACTATGTGATAGTGACAGTGTGATAGTGATAGTGTGATAGTGACTATGTGATTGTGTGATAGTGTGATAGTGACTATGTGATAGTGACTATGTGATAGTGTGATAGTGACTATGTGATAGTGACTATGTGATAGTGTGATAGTGACTATGTGATAGTGACTATGTGATAGTGTGATAGTGACTGTGTGATAGTGACTATGTGATTGTGTGATAGTGACTATGTGATAGTGACTATGTGATAGTGACTATGTGATTGTGTGATAGTGACTATGTGATAGTGACTATGTGATAGTGACTATGTGATTGTGTGATAGTGACTATGTGATAGTGACAGTGTGATAGTGACTATGTGATAGTGTGATAGTGACTGTGTGATAGTGACTGTGTGATAGTGACTGTGTGATAGTGACTATGTGATAGTGACTATGTGATTGTGTGATAGTGACTATGTGATAGTGACTATGTGATAGTGACTATGTGATTGTGTGATAGTGACTATGTGATTGTGTGATAGTGACTATGTGATAGTGACTATGTGATAGTGTGATAGTGACTATGTGATAGTATGATAGTGACTGTGTGATAGTGACTATTTGATAGTGACTATGTGATAGTGACTATGTGATAGTGACTATGTGATAGTGAGATTGTGACTATGTGATAGTGTGATAGTGACTATGTGATAGTGGCTGTGTGATAGTGACTGTGTGATAGTGTGATAGTGACTATGTGATAGTGACTATGTGATAGTGTGATAGTGACTATGTGATAGTGACTATGTGATAGTGACTATGTGATAGTGACTGTGTAGTGTGATAGTGACTATGTGATAGTATGATAGTGACTATGTGATAGTGTGATAGTGACTATGTGATAGTATGATAGTGACTATGTGATAGTGACTGTGTGATAGTGTGATAGTGACTATGTGATAGTGTGATAGTGACTGTGTGATAGTGACTGTGTGATAGTATGATAGTGACTATGTGATAGTGACTATGTGATAGTGACTATGTGATAGTGTGATAGCGACTATGTGATAGTGTGATAGTGACTATGTGATAGTGTGATAGTGACTATGTGATAGTGACTATGTGATAGTGTGATAGTGACTATGTGATAGTGACTATGTGATTGTGTGATAGTGACTATGTGATAGTGACTATGTGATAGTGACTGTGTGATAGTGACTGTGTGATAGTGACTGTGTGATAGTGACTATGTGATAGTGACTATGTGATTGTGTGATAGTGACTATGTGATAGTGACTATGTGATAGTGACTATGTGATAGTGACTATGTGATTGTGTGATAGTGACTATGTGATAGTGTGATAGTGACTGTGTGATAGTATGATAGTGACTATGTGATAGTGTGATAGTGAATGTGTGATAGTGACTGTGTGATAGTGACTATGTGATAGTGACTATGTGATAGTGACTATGTGATAGTGACTATGTGATAGTGACTATGTGATAGTGACTATGTGATTGTGTGATAGTGACTATGTGATAGTGTGATAGTGATGTGTGATAGTGACTATGTGATTGTGTGATAGTGTGATAGTGACTATGTGATAGTGACTATGTGATAGTGACTATGTGATAGTGTGATAGTGACTATGTGATAGTGACTATGTGATAGTGTGATAGTGACTATGTGATAGTGTGATAGTGACTATGTGATAGTGACTATGTGATAGTGTGATAGTGACTATGTGATAGTGACTATGTGATTGTGTGATAGTGACTATGTGATAGTGACTATGTGATAGTGACTATGTGATTGTGTGATAGTGACTGTGTGATAGTGACTATGTGATAGTGACTATGTGATAGTGACTATGTGATTGTGTGATAGTGACTATGTGATAGTGACAGTGTGATAGTGACTATGTGATAGTGTGATAGTGACTGTGTGATAGTGACTGTGTGATAGTGCCTATGTGATAGTGACTATGTGATTGTGTGATAGTGACTATGTGATAGTGACTATGTGATAGTGACTATGTGAATGTTGTGATAGTGACTATGTGATTGTGTGATAGTGACTATGTGATAGTGACTATGTGATAGTGTGATAGTGACTATGTGATAGTATGATAGTGACTGTGTGATAGTGACTATTTGATAGTGACTATGTGATCGTGACTATGTGATAGTGACTATGTGATAGTGAGATTGTGACTATGTGATAGTGTGATAGTGACTATGTGATAGTGGCTGTGTGATAGTGACTGTGTGATAGTGTGATAGTGACTATGTGATAGTGACTATGTGATAGTGACTGTGTGATAGTGTGATAGTGACTATGTGATAGTGACTATGTGATAGTGACTGTGTGATAGTGTGATAGTGACTATGTGATAGTGACTATGTGATAGTGACTATGTGATAGTGTGATAGTGACTATGTGATAGTGTGATAGTGACTATGTGATAATGACTATGCGATAGTATGATAGTGACTATGTGATAGTGACTATGTGATAGTGACTATGTGATAGTGACTATGTGATAGTGTGATAGTGACTATGTGATAGTGTGATAGTGACTATGTGATAGTGACTATGTGATAGTGTGATAGTGACTATGTGATAGTGGCTGTGTGATAGTGACTGTGTGATAGTGTGATAGTGACTATGTGATAGTGACTATGTGATAGTGACTGTGTGATAGTGTGATAGTGACTATGTGATAGTGTGATAGTGACTATGTGATAGTGACTATGTGATAGTGACTATGTGATAGTGACTATGTGATAGTGTGATAGTGACTGTGTGATAGTGACTATGTGATAGTGTGATAGTGACTGTGTGATAGTGACTGTGTGATAGTATGATAGTGACTGTGTGATAGTATGATAGTGACTATGTGATAGTGTGATAGTGACTGTGTGATAGTGTGATAGTGACTATGTGATAGTGACTATGTGATAGTGACTATGTGATAGTGACTATGTGATAGTGACTATGTGATAGTGTGATAGTGACTATGTGATAGTGACTATGTGATAGTGACTATGTGATAGTATGATAGTGACTATGTGATAGTGACTATGTGATAGTGTGATAGTGACTATGTGATAGTGTGATAGTGACTGTGTGATAGTGACTGTGTGATAGTATGATAGTGACTGTGTGATAGTATGATAGTGACTATGTGATAGTGTGATAGTGACTGTGTGATAGTGTGATAGTGACTGTGTGATAGTGACTATGTGATAGTGACTGTGTGATAGTGACTATGTGATAGTGACTATGTGATAGTGTGATAGTGACTGTGTGATAGTGACTATGTGATAGTGTGATAGTGACTGTGTGATAGTGACTATGTGATAGTGACTATGTGATAGTGTGATAGTGACTGTGTGATAGTGACTATGTGATAGTGTGATAGTGACTGTGTGATAGTGTGATAGTGACTATGTGATAGTGACTATGTGATAGTGTGATAGTGACTATGTGATAGTGACTATGTGATAGTATGATAGTGACTATGTGATAGTGTGATAGTGACTGTGTGATAGTGACTATGTGATAGTGTGATAGTGACTGTGTGATAGTGACTATGTGATAGTGTGATAGTGACTGTGTGATAGTGACTATGTGATAGTGTGATAGTGACTGTGTGATAGTGTGATAGTGACTATGTGATAGTGACTGTGTGATAGTGACTGTTTGATAGTGACTATGTGATAGTATGATAGTGACTGTGTGATAGTGACTATGTGATAGTGTGATAGTGACTATGTGATAGTGGCTGTGTGATAGTGACTGTGTGATAGTGTGATAGTGACTATGTGATAGTGACTATGTGATTGTGACTGTGTGATAGTGTGATAGTGACTGTGTGATAGTGTGATAGTGACTATGTGATAGTGACTATGTGATAGTGACTATGTGATAGTGACTATGTGATAGTGTGATAGTGACTGTGTGATAGTGACTATGTGATAGTGTGATAGTGACTGTGTGATAGTGACTGTGTGATAGTATGATCGTGACTGTGTGATAGTATGATAGTGACTATGTGATAGTGTGATAGTGACTGTGTGATAGTGTGATAGTGACTATGTGATAGTGACTATGTGATAGTGACTATGTGATAGTGACTATGTGATAGTGACTATGTGATAGTGTGATAGTGACTATGTGATAGTGACTATGTGATAGTGACTATGTGATAGTATGATAGTGACTATGTGATAGTGACTGTGTGATAGTGTGATAGTGACTATGTGATAGTGTGATAGTGACTGTGTGATAGTGACTATGTGATAGTGTGATAGTGACTGTGTGATAGTGTGATAGTGACTATGTGATAGTGACTATGTGATAGTGACTATGTGATAGTGTGATAGTGACTGTGTGATAGTATGATAGTGACTATGTGATAGTGACTATGTGATAGTGTGATAGTGACTATGTGATAGTGACTATGTGATAGTGTGATAGTGACTATGTGATAGTGACTATGTGATACTGTGATAGTGACTATGTGATAGTGTGATAGTGACTGTGTGATAGTGACTATGTGATAGTGTGATAGTGACTGTGTGATAGTGTGATAGTGACTATGTGATAGTGACTATGTGATAGTGTGATAGTGACTATGTGATAGTGACTATGTGATAGTATGATAATGACTATGGGATAGTGTGATAGTGACTGTGTGATAGTGACTGTGTGATAGTATGATAGTGACTATGGGATAGTGACTATGTGATAGTGTGATAGTGACTGTGTGATAGTGACTATGTGATAGTGTGATAGTGACTGTGTGATAGTGTGATAGTGACTATGTGATAGTGACTGTGTGATAGTGACTGTTTGATAGTGACTATGTGATAGTATGATAGTGACTGTGTGATAGTGACTATGTGATAGTGTGATAGTGACTGTGTGATAGTGACTATGCGATAGTGTGATAGTGACTATGTGATAGTGTGATAGTGACCATGTGATAGTGACTATGTGATAGTGTGATAGTGACTGTGTGATAGTGACTATGTGATACTGTGATAGTGACTATGTGATAGTGTGATAGTGACTGTGTGATAGTGACTGTGTGATAGTATGATCGTGACTGTGTGATAGTATGATAGTGACTATGTGATAGTGACTATGTGATAGTGTGATAGTGACTGTGTGATAGTGGGATAGTGACTATGTGATAGTGACTATGTGATAGTGTGATAGTGACTATGTGATAGTGACTATGTGATAGTGACTATGTGATAGTGACTATGTGATAGTATGATAGTGACTATGTGATATTGACTATGTGATAGTGTGATAGTGACTATGTGATAGTGACTGTGTGATAGTGTGATAGTGACTATGTGATAGTGTGATAGTGACTGTGTGATAGTGACTGTGTGATAGTATGATAGTGACTGTGTGATAGTATGATAGTGACTATGTGATAGTGACTATGTGATAGTGTGATAGTGACTGTGTGATAGTGTGATAGTGACTGTGTGATAGTGACTATGTGATAGTGACTATGTGATAGTGTGATAGTGACTATGTGATAGTATGATAGTGACTATGTGATAGTGACTATGTGATAGTGTGATAGTGACTGTGTGATAGTGTGATAGTGACTATGTGATAGTGACTATGTGATAGTGACTATGTGATAGTGTGATAGTGACTATGTGATAGTGACTATGTGATAGTTACTATGTGATAGTGACTATGTGATAGTATGATAGTGACTATGTGATAGTGACTATGTGATAGTGTGATAGTGACTATGTGATAGTATGATAGTGACTATGTGATAGTGACTATGTGATAGTGTGATAGTGACTATGTGATAGTGATTATGTGATAGTGTGATAGTGACTATGTGATAGTGACTATGTGATAGTGTGATAGTGACTATGTGATAGTGTGATAGTGACTATGTGATAGTATGATAGTGACTATGTGATAGTGACTATGTGATAGTATGATAGTGACTATGTGATAGTGACTATGTGATAGTGTGATAGTGACTATGTGATAGTGTGATAGTGACTATGTGATAGTATGATAGTGACTATGTGATAGTGACTATGTGATAGTATGATAGTGACTATGTGATAGTGTGATAGTGACTATGTGATAGTATGATAGTGACTATGTGATAGTGTGAGCTGGGTCTCATGAGATCCTGTCATTTACCTGAAGCCCTTTTTCTTTTCAGACCAGCTTTTCTTTCCAAATTACTCAGTCAGCCTGAATCGCTTTCACACACACACACACACACACACACACACACACACACACACACACACACACACACACACACACACACACACAGCGAGAGAGAGAGTTAGATGCCTCCCTGAGTCGCCCTGAATAGATTTCACACACCGAGAGAGAGAGAGAGAGAGAGACAGAGACAGAGACAGAGATGGAGACAGAGAGAGACAGAGACAGAGACAGAGACAGCGACAGAGACAGAGATAGAGAGACAGAGAGAGACATAGAGAGACAGAGAGAGACAGAGAGAGACAGAGACAGAGACAGAGATATATATATATATATATATATATAGAGAGAGAGAGAGAGAGAGAGAGAGAGAGAGAGAACAGCCAGACCCAGCTATGATCTCCCTCCAGACATGTCTCTCCCTCATTCATCATCTGACTCTACAAAGATGGCCACAGCTTGACAATAGAGATTATATTCTCCTTCACAATGATGGTTCCCAGTCACCCCTCCTTTGGGCGGTGTGTTTTTCGTGTGTGTGTTTGTGTGTGTGTGCGTGCGTGTTATACAGGACAGGTATGTCCCATCCCTGTCAGACAGCAGGGAGAGCCCAACCCAGTGGACAAATGAAATGGGTCCCCACGTTGCTTAAAGGGCCGATCTGTCTGTCAGCGGTCCAAAGGGATTAGACCATTCAGCGCCTCCCTATTGTTCTCCAGGCTACAATAGATGCATGAGGCCCAGTCTCTTTGTCATCGACTCTGTTGTGAAGCTCTACTGAGGTTAACAGAGGTGTAACACACCTGTGACTGTGGATTAAAACCCCTTTTTCCCCCCCTCTCTTTTCTTCTTCTCTCTCTTCCTTGACACATGGCCTTTGGCTGTGTCCTCGGCCACATCAATAAGAGTTTCCATGGCAGCCGGTGCTAACACCTAGAGAAGACGTTTTTTTTTTTTCTTTCTGATTCCAAACCACAACATATTTTTAGAGCAGCTATTGTACTGTTCTTTCTACTTAATTCAGCGCTATACAATACATGATGAACCTAGGTGAGTGTAGATCATCACCGTGGGATCCGACAAGGAAAAAAGTCTAAGCCCTAGTTGCGTGGTTATGTAGTTCTTAGAATAGGTATATGGAATGATTACATGTAGAGGAGATGGTTACAGATGATTACATGTAGAGGAGATGGTTACATGGAGAGGAGATGGTTACATGGAGAGGAGATGGTTACATGGAGAGGAGATGGTTACATGGAGAGGAGATGGTTACATGGAGATGGTTACATGGAGATGAGATGGTTACATGGAGAGGAGATGGTTACATGGAGATGGTTACATGGAGAGGAGATGGTTACATGGAGATGGTTACATGGAGATGAGATGGTTACATGGAGAGGAGATGGTTACAGATGGTTACATGGAGAGGAGATGGTTACATGGAGAGGAGATGGTTACATGGAGATGAGATGGTTACATGGAGATGGTTACATGGAGAGGAGATGGTTACATGGAGAGGAGATGGTTACAGATGGTTACATGGAGATGAGATGGTTACATGGAGATGGTTACATGGAGAGGAGATGGTTACATGGAGAGGAGATGGTTACAGATGGTTACATGGAGATGAGATGGTTACATGGAGATGGTTACATGGAGAGGAGATGGTTACATGTAGAGGAGATGTTTACATGGAGAGGAGATGGTTACATGGAGAGGAGATGGTTACATGGAGAGGAGATGGTTTCATGGAGAGGAGATGGTTACATGTAGATGGTTACATGGAGAGGAGATGGTTACATGGAGATGAGATGGTTACATGGAGATGGTTACATGGAGAGGAGATGGTTACATGGAGATGGTTACATGGAGAGGAGATGGTTACATGGAGAGATGGTTACATGGAGATGGTTACATGGAGAGGAGATGGTTACATGGAGATGGTTACATGGAGAGGAGATGGTTACAGATGGTTACATGGAGAGGAGATGGTTACATGGAGAGGAGATGGTTACATGGAGAGGAGATGGTTACATGGAGATGAGATGGTTACATGGAGAGGAGATGGTTACATGGAGAGGAGATGGTTACAGATGGTTACATGGAGATGAGATGGTTACATGGAGATGGTTACATGGAGAAGAGATGGTTACAGTAGATGGTTACATGGAGAGGAGATGGTTACATGGAGAGGAGATGGTTACAGATGGTTACATGGAGAGGAGATGGTTACATGGAGATGGTTACATGGAGAGGAGATGGTTACATGGAGATGGTTACATGGAGAGGAGATGGTTACATGGAGAGGAGATGGTTACATGTAGAGGAGATGGTTACATGGAGATGAGATGGTTACATGGAGAGGAGATGGTTACAGATGATTACATGGAGAGGAGATGGTTACATGGAGAGGAGATGGTTACATGGAGATGGTTACATGGAGAGGAGATGGTTACATGGAGATGAGATGGTTACATGGAGATGAGATGGTTACATGGAGATGGTTACATGGAGAGGAGATGGTTACATGGAGATGAGATGGTTACATGGAGATGGTTACATGGAGAGGAGATGGTTACATGGAGATGGTTACATGGAGAGGAGATGGTTACAGATGGTTACATGGAGAGGAGATGGTTACATGGAGAGGAGATGGTTACATGGAGAGGAGATGGTTACATGGAGAGGAGATGGTTACAGATGATTACATGGAGAGGAGATGGTTACATGGAGAGGAGATGGTTACATGGAGATGGTTACATGGAGAGGAGATGGTTACATGGAGATGAGATGGTTACATGGAGATGAGATGGTTACATGGAGATGAGATGGTTACATGGAGATGGTTACATGGAGAGGAGATGGTTACATGGAGATGAGATGGTTACATGGAGATGGTTACATGGAGAGGAGATGGTTACATGGAGATGGTTACATGGAGAGGAGATGGTTACAGATGGTTACATGGAGAGGAGATGGTTACATGGAGAGGAGATGGTTACATGGAGAGGAGATGGTTACATGGAGAGGAGATGGTTACATGGAGATGGTTACATGGAGAGGAGATGGTTACATGGAGATGGTTACATGGAGAGGAGATGGTTACAGATGGTTACATGGAGATGGTTACATGGAGAGGAGATGGTTACATGGAGAGGAGATGGTTACATGGAGAGGAGATGGTTACATGGAGAGGAGATGGTTACATGGAGAGGAGATGGTTACATGGAGATGAGATGGTTACAGATGGTTACATGGAGAGGAGATGGTTACATGGAGAGGAGATGGTTACAGATGGTTACATGGAGAGGAGATGGTTACATGGAGAGGAGATGGTTACATGGAGAGGAGATGGTTACATGGAAAGGAGATGGTTACATGGAGATGGTTACATGGAGATGGTTACATGGAGAGGAGATGGTTACATGGAGAGGAGATGGTTACATGGAGAGGAGATGGTTACATGGAGATGGTTACATGGAGATGAGATGGTTACATGGAGATGGTTACATGGAGATGAGATGGTTACATGGAGAGGAGATGGTTACATGGAGAGGAGATGGTTACATGGAGAGGAGATGGTTACATGGAGAGGAGATGGTTACATGGAGATGGTTACATGGAGAGGAGATGGTTACATGGAGATGGTTACATGGAGAGGAGATGGTTACATGGAGAGGAGATGGTTACATGGAGAGGAGATGGTTACATGGAGATGGTTACATGGAGAGGAGATGGTTACATGGAGAGGAGATGGTTACATGGAGATGGTTACATGGAGATGAGATGGTTACATGGAGAGGAGATGGTTACAGATGGTTACATGGAGAGGAGATGGTTACATGGAGAGGAGATGGTTACATAGAGAGGAGATGGTTACATGGAGATGAGATGGTTACATGGAGAGGAGATGGTTACAGATGGTTACATGGAGATGGTTACATGGAGAGGAGATGGTTACATGGAGATGGTTACATGGAGAGGAGATGGTTACAGATGGTTACATGGAGAGGAGATGGTTACATGGAGAGGAGATGGTTACATGTAGAGGAGATGTTTACATGGACAGGAGATGGTTACATGGAGAGGAGATGGTTACATGGAGATGGTTACATGGAGAGGAGATGGTTACATGTAGAGGAGATGGTTACATGGAGAGGAGATGGTTACATGGAGATGGTTACATGGAGAGGAGATGGTTACATGGAGATGGTTACATGGAGATGGTTACATGGAGAGGAGATGGTTACATGGAGAGGAGATGGTTACATGGAGAGGAGATGGTTACATGGAGAGGAGATGGTTACATGGAGATGGTTACATGGAGAGGAGATGGTTACATGGAGATGGTTACATGGAGATGAGATGGTTACATGGAGAGGAGATGGTTACATGGAGATGAGATGGTTACATGGAGATGGTTACATGGAGAGGAGATGGTTACATGGAGATGGTTACATGGAGAGGAGATGGTTACAGATGGTTACATGGAGATGGTTACATGGAGAGGAGATGGTTACATGGAGAGGAGATGGTTACATGGAGAGGAGATGGTTACATGGAGATGAGATGGTTACATGGAGAGGAGATGGTTACATGGAGAGGAGATGGTTACATGGAGATGGTTACATGGAGATGAGATGGTTACATGGAGAGGAGATGGTTACATGGAGATGGTTACATGGAGATGAGATGGTTACATGGAGAGGAGATGGTTACAGATGGTTACATGGAGAGGAGATGGTTACATGGAGAGGAGATGGTTACATAGAGAGGAGATGGTTACATGGAGATGAGATGGTTACATGGAGAGGAGATGGTTACAGATGGTTACATGGAGATGGTTACATGGAGAGGAGATGGTTACATGGAGATGGTTACATGGAGAGGAGATGGTTACAGATGGTTACATGGAGAGGAGATGGTTACATGGAGAGGAGATGGTTACATGTAGAGGAGATGTTTACATGGACAGGAGATGGTTACATGGAGAGGAGATGGTTACATGGAGATGGTTACATGGAGAGGAGATGGTTACATGTAGAGGAGATGGTTACATGGAGAGGAGATGGTTACATGGAGATGGTTACATGGAGAGGAGATGGTTACATGGAGATGGTTACATGGAGATGGTTACATGGAGAGGAGATGGTTACATGGAGAGGAGATGGTTACATGGAGAGGAGATGGTTACATGGAGAGGAGATGGTTACATGGAGATGGTTACATGGAGAGGAGATGGTTACATGGAGATGGTTACATGGAGATGAGATGGTTACATGGAGAGGAGATGGTTACATGGAGATGAGATGGTTACATGGAGATGGTTACATGGAGAGGAGATGGTTACATGGAGATGGTTACATGGAGAGGAGATGGTTACAGATGGTTACATGGAGATGGTTACATGGAGAGGAGATGGTTACATGGAGAGGAGATGGTTACATGGAGAGGAGATGGTTACATGGAGATGAGATGGTTACATGGAGAGGAGATGGTTACATGGAGAGGAGATGGTTACATGGAGATGGTTACATGGAGATGAGATGGTTACATGGAGAGGAGATGGTTACATGGAGATGGTTACATGGAGAGGAGATGGTTACATGGAGATGGTTACATGGAGAGGAGATGGTTACATGAGGAGGAGATGGTTACATGGAGATGGTTACATGGAGAGGAGATGGTTACATGGAGAGGAGATGGTTACAGATGGTTACATGGAGAGGAGATGGTTACATGTAGAGGAGATGGTTACATGGAGAGGAGATGGTTACATGGAGAGGAGATGGTTACATGGAGATGGTTACATGGAGAGGAGATGGTTACATGGAGAGGAGATGGTTACATGGAGATGGTTACATGGAGATGAGATGGTTACATGGAGATGGTTACATGGAGATGAGATGGTTACATGGAGAGGAGATGGTTACATGGAGATGGTTACATGGAGATGAGATGGTTACAGATGGTTACATGGAGAGGAGATGGTTACATGTAGAGGAGATGGTTACATGGAGAGGAGATGGTTACATGGAGAGGAGATGGTTACATGGAGAGGAGATGGTTACATGGAGAGGAGATGGTTACATGGAGAGGAGATGGTTACATGGAGAGGAGATGGTTACATGGAGATGGTTACATGGAGATGAGATGGTTACATGGAGATGGTTACATGGAGATGAGATGGTTACATGGAGAGGAGATGATTACATGGAGATGGTTACATGGAGAGGAGATGGTTACATGGAGAGGAGATGGTTACATGGAGAGGAGATGGTTACATGGAGAGGAGATGGTTACATGGAGATGGTTACATGGAGAGGAGATGGTTACATGGAGAGGAGATGGTTACAGATGGTTACATGGAGAGGAGATGGTTACATGTAGAGGAGATGGTTACATGGAGAGGAGATGGTTACATGGAGAGGAGATGGTTACATGGAGATGGTTACATGGAGATGGTTACATGGAGAGGAGATGGTTACATGGAGAGGAGATGGTTACATGGAGAGGAGATGGTTACATGGAGATGGTTACATGGAGATGAGATGGTTACATGGAGATGGTTACATGGAGATGAGATGGTTACATGGAGAGGAGATGGTTACATGGAGAGGAGATGGTTACATGGAGAGGAGATGGTTACATGGAGAGGAGATGGTTACATGGAGAGGAGATGGTTACATGGAGATGGTTACATGGAGAGGAGATGGTTACATGGAGATGGTTACATGGAGAGGAGATGGTTACATGGAGAGGAGATGGTTACATGGAGAGGAGATGGTTACATGGAGATGGTTACATGGAGAGGAGATGGTTACATGGAGAGGAGATGGTTACATGGAGATGGTTACATGGAGATGAGATGGTTACATGGAGAGGAGATGGTTACAGATGGTTACATGGAGAGGAGATGGTTACATGGAGAGGAGATGGTTACATGGAGAGGAGATGGTTACATGGAGATGAGATGGTTACATGGAGATGAGATGGTTACAGATGGTTACATGGAGATGGTTACATGGAGAGGAGATGGTTACATGGAGATGGTTACATGGAGAGGAGATGGTTACAGATGGTTACATGGAGAGGAGATGGTTACATGGAGAGGAGATGGTTACATGTAGAGGAGATGTTTACATGGACAGGAGATGGTTACATGGAGAGGAGATGGTTACATGGAGATGGTTACATGGAGAGGAGATGGTTACATGTAGAGGAGATGGTTACATGGAGAGGAGATGGTTACATGGAGATGGTTACATGGAGAGGAGATGGTTACATGGAGATGGTTACATGGAGAGGAGATGGTTACATGGAGATGGTTACATGGAGAGGAGATGGTTACATGGAGATGGTTACATGGAGAGGAGATGGTTACATGGAGATGGTTACATGGAGATGGTTACATGGAGAGGAGATGGTTACATGGAGAGGAGATGGTTACATGGAGAGGAGATGGTTACATGTAGATGAGATGGTTACATGTAGAGGAGATGGTTACATGTAGAGGAGATGGTTACATGGAGATGAGATGGTTACATGGAGAGGAGATGGTTACATGGAGAGGAGATGGTTACATGGAGAGGAGATGGTTACATGGAGAGGAGATGGTTACATGGAGAGGGGATGGTTACATGTAGATGGTTACATGGAGAGGAGATGGTTACATGTAGAGGAGATGGTTACATGTAGATGGTTACATGGAGAGGATATGGTTACATGTAGAGGAGATGGTTACATGGAGAGGAGATGGTTACATGGAGAGGAGATGGTTGCATGGAGATGAGATGGTTACATGGAGAGGAGATTGTTACATGTAGAGGAGATGGTTACATGGAGAGGAGATGGTTACATGGAGAGGAGATGGTTACATGGAGATGAGATGGTTACATGTAGAGGAGATGGTTACATGTAGAGGAGATGGTTACATGGAGAGGAGATGGTTACATGGAGAGGAGATGGTTACATGGAGATGAGATGGTTACATGGAGAGGAGATTGTTACATGTAGAGGAGATGGTTACATGGAGAGGAGATGGTTACATGGAGAGGAGATGGTTACATGGAGAGGAGATGGTTACATGTAGATGGTTACATGGAGAGGAGATGGTTACATGGAGAGGAGATGGTTACATGGAGAGGAGATGGTTACATGGAGAGGAGATGGTTACATGGAGAGGGGATGGTTACATGTAGATGGTTACATGGAGAGGAGATGGTTACATGTAGAGGAGATGGTTACATGTAGATGGTTACATGTAGAGGAGATGGTTACATGGAGAGGAGATGGTTACATGGAGAGGAGATGGTTACATGGAGATGAGATGGTTACATGGAGAGGAGATTGTTACATGTAGAGGAGATGGTTACATGGAGAGGAGATGGTTACATGGAGAGGAGATGGTTACATGGAGATGAGATGGTTACATGTAGAGGAGATGGTTACATGTAAAGGAGATGGTTACATGGAGAGGAGATGGTTACATGGAGAGGAGATGGTTACATGGAGATGAGATGGTTACATGGAGAGGAGATGGTTACATGGAGAGGAGATGGTTACATGGAGAGGAGATGGTTACATGGAGATGAGATGGTTACATGTAGAGGAGATGGTTACATGGAGATGGTTACATGGAGAGGAGATGGTTACATGGAGATGGTTACATGGAGAGGAGATGGTTACATGGAGAGGAGATGGTTACATGGAGAGGAGATGGTTACATGGAGATGGTTACATGGAGAGGAGATGGTTACATGGAGAGGAGATGGTTACATGGAGATGAGATGGTTACATGGAGATGAGATGGTTACATGGAGAGGAGATGGTTACATGGAGAGGAGATGGTTACATGGAGAGGAGATGGTTACATGGAGATGGTTACATGTAGATGAGATGGTTACATGGAGAGGAGATGGTTACATGGAGAGGAGATGGTTACATGGAGATGGTCACATGGAGATGAGATAGTTACAGATGGTTACATGGAGATGAGATAGTTACAGATGGTTACATGGAGATGAGATGGTTACATGGAGAGGAGATGGTTACATGCAGATGAGATGGTTACATGGAGAGGAGATGGTTACATGGAGATGGTTACATGGAGATGGTTACATG